>NW_015386529.1:569121-577511 GCF_001527695.2 Protobothrops mucrosquamatus
GCCTCCCACTCCTAACTCACCGAGACGCCGCAGCATGATACCGTGGTCCACGGTATCAAAAGCCACTGAGAGGTCCAAAAGAACAAGGACAGAGGAATAACCCCTGTCCCGGGCCCTCCAGAGATCATTGACCAACGTGACCAATGCCGTTTCCGTGCTGTGTCCCGGCCTGAAGCCCGACTGGTATGGGTCTAGATAGATGATAAGTAGCTTTTTTCAAACT
This sequence comes from Protobothrops mucrosquamatus, assembly GCF_001527695.2. Lineage (NCBI taxonomy): Eukaryota > Metazoa > Chordata > Lepidosauria > Squamata > Viperidae > Protobothrops > Protobothrops mucrosquamatus. Next base: position 569,345 of record NW_015386529.1, read on the forward strand.
ATTACAACTTTGAACCCATCATTAAGCAAGAACTATTGTATCTCTCCTTTAATTTACGTACACATTTACTCAATGAATTAAAATACTCAGAATGGAGGAGGAGTTTGTGGAAAAGAGATAATCCAATATTTATTTATTTATTATATTTGTTTGCCGCCCTTCTCCCCACATATGTTTGCTGGTTAATAAGAAGTCCATAAGAATGCTTGTTTATCATAACATAAGCATTTTAATATTTGTCTTGTTCTCCTAAATATTTTACAAATCACAAGCTTGTAGATGAAGACAAGTCCCCATCACAATATGCAATAGTATGCATGGAAGTCTATATTTTCTTCATATGTCAACTTAGTTCTTGTTTAGGAGAGTTAATTAAAAAAAAGACCAGAAATGGGCCTTTGAAGCAGTAAATGTTATCTTCCAGTTGGGGAACATCTATCATAATTCATTTTTGTGAGGTGATTTGTATCTAAGGAAGGAATAGACAGAAGCCTTGTGGTTCAAGAACCATATTCAGACAACACTTTTAGCAGATTTTGGGAGAAACATGACTGCTAAAATGGTTACAGCCAAAATCATTTATGTGACTCTTTTGAAAAACAAAGAAAATGAAATCAAGGTGTAGTTAATGTGGAATGCCATAAATTAAGTAAATTTTAAATAATCATTAATAACTAGTAACAGCTGAATCAAATAAAAATGGATGGATGGGTGGATGGATGGATGGGTGGATGGATGGATGGATAGATGGATGGCTTTGGGAATGTTTGTACTACAATAAATGTTTTAGGAACTCCAAGATTCTTTGCTATTTGGGGATAGAAGACTAAGAGACTATTTTTTCTGGAAGTTTTAATACATTTTTATGTTTATAACAGAATAATAGTATGGGAAGGACCATTTGGGGCATGAAGTTCAAATTCTGACTTAGTGTGGGGATATCCAGGTGATGACTTTTTGAAAGAAGAAGAGAGGGAGGAGTTGATCACCTCTAGATAGCTGCTGAAAAGCAACTAAATGTTCATTTCATTTTCTTTGTTTTTCACTAATGGAAGTGAGAAAATACTTTGTAGATATAAGTATCGCAAAACCTTGTCGTTATCTTTCCCTTTCCTTTTTATTTTTTTAGTTTCAGCAGCAATGAGGGATAAAGAAGGTGGAGAGGGGAAAAGCATCAAAAGCTTAAATGAGATTGTGCAATTAATAGTGTGTTTAGATTACATTTTTGACAGACAAGGCACATTGTGACCAACCTTCTAAACCTGGTTCTATGTAATAAGAAGATTAATTTTAAATTTTATTCTGGAAAACAATATTCTCCATGATGTGACTATATACTACAATGTTAGAAAGTTTTATTTGGCTTCTTTAGCTTTCTCAATCCTTCCATGGCTGCCTCATCATAAAGGAGTGGAGTGTATTCACAGGAAAAATGAACAAAGACCACCAGGAATATAGATCAAGAGTATGTATTCCCAGCTGAAAGCTCTAATAAAAGTCAAGGTTCACAGTGAAAAAAATGGAATTAAGATTAAATATAAAGGAGTCCAAACTAATCAAAACAGGAGAGCAATTAGCCTTAGAATTTACAATTAAGACAATGAAGTGGTGGTTAGTTTCTGTCTTTAAAATTGATTATCAACAGTTAAGATGTACACCCTCCTTAATTGGAACCTGGTAGGATAGCTACAAAGGAAAAAACAAAGGAAAAGATATTCAGATGCAATGATGTATCTATTCCTACAAATATCAGTGGAAATAATATTATTCCATATTACATGTTATGGAAGCAGTGGTTGGATTTGAAGAAGCAGGATATGAATATTATTGACACTTTTGAATTTAGAATTAGAGAAGACTCTGAGAAGACTATGGATAGCCAAGAAGAAAAATAAGTATTTCATAGAGCAAATCAATCCATGGTTCTCACTAAAAGCACAAATGACAGGCTAAGATTATTATATTTTGAATATATTGTGGGAAGACCCAACTTGATGAAGCATTATTACAGTACCACCAACATGTGGATTTACAAATAATTAATTTGCACCTATCTCTGTGCTGTAGGACTTACTATATAGACTGGGGAGTTTCATAGGAAAGTAGGGTGAATCACTCCATCAGATTTCAGGAAAGCAGGGGAGACTTGCAGGGTATGTCTAGTGATCTAGAACAGCTGCTATTTGAGGGTAAAGGAAAACTCTTATAGTTTGTTCCCATAAAACTGTTCGATTATTTTCTTATGAAAGGTGAAACTGAGTTTAAGAAAGGAGGTGGTTTAAAAGAATACAGACATGACTTTGGAGGAAATATGCAAAAATTGTTACAAAACTTGAGCTCAGGTCATTACCAAAAGATTATCTCAACATGGCAAATTACACAACATAAGAAAGAAAATTAAAATTCCCCTATCTTGACTTTCTCTGATATAGTAGGGAGGGAAGAATAATTGTCAGACATGTGTATGTGTGTACACACACATACACACCCACACATGTATATGTATATATCAAATATGAGTACTTGGCAACCAGCATGTATTTACGATGGTTGCAATATACCCAGGTCAAGTGATTGTCATTTGCAAACTTCCGGCCAGCTTCTGACAAAGTCAGTGCAGGAAGCTGGATTTACTTAACCGGCATGTAATTCACTTAAAAATGATGCCAAAAAGATTGTAAAATCAGGTGTGACTCATTTAACAACTGCCTTGCTTAGCAGTGGAAATTCTGGTCCCAATTGTGGTTGTAAGTCAAGGATTACTCATATAGGTTATTAATATATAACTGATTATATCCTACAGTAAAGTAGGGTTCTGGTATTTCTTATGGTACCTGATNCATACTGGGTCCTCCCCCGGCCGATGACAAAGCCGGGGCCACGCTCTCCTGTGCCCTCCAGTCCTCACTCGGTCCTCCCACGGCCGCAGACAAGGCCGACGTCGGGGTCCTCGGCCATACCAGGCCCTCCACTGACAAGACAGGGCCAGGGGAGAGCAGGGCCGGAGCCGAAGCCTCCGCCACAGGCCGCTCGGTTAGATCAGGTCCAGCGCCCGATTTGAACACCAAATCCTTAAACTATAAAGATTTTTTTTTATAAATTGGCAGAGTAATAACATTTCGTTTTGTTGTCACTAGGTGGTGCCGAAGAGTTGACACATTTTTATTTGTTGTTCCAGATACTTCTTATTGCAAGAGTTTTGTATCTTGTTGGAATCCATGATTTTAGGCAAACCTGGTTACACAGCTTACTGGTATATGAAAAACTACTTTTCCAGCATAATCTCATTATATATTTACTTCCATGCCTATCAGATCTGAGTTTCAAAGAGTCTGGATGATCACTAGAATTAGTTTTCTATCTGTCTTTGTAGCCCAGATGTAGCTCTCTTAATACCTGTGCATTTGATATGGCAAAAGAAACTTGCAGCACAGAAGCTTATTAACGATTCAGTCTAGAAAATGGTTTCATTGTTTCATACTCTACAATCTAAATAACGTATGATTTATGTTTATTTGCAGTTTCCTATAACTAAAGAGAAAAAAGACACCCTAATATGTTTTTGCAAAATATGGAAATCTTATTATTAATTATGCCTATGGTACTGAAAAGAAAGGCTTTAGGTGTAAAGCATGTGCTTTCCTAATGCAGCCACTGAACTATTGGCTGCAGCTGCTATGAAATGTGGTTCAGAAAATCTGGAGCATCACCAGGGGATGCAACTTCTAAGACAGAAAGCAGCTGTCAGAGAAATTTTGGTTTGAATCCATACTGGTTACTGCAACGGAGGCAATTGGAGGAATCATGTAACCAGGAAGAAGGTAAAGGTGGAGTTGTCTGAGGCAAAAGGACACAAAGTAGGCCCAGCCTGAGGTGAGCAGCATGCAAAACAAATCCCAAATATGTTTTCAGAATAATTATATATTAAAGGCCAGCTTAAGTAATCAATCATAAAGCCTGTCTTTTTCTGGCACAGAATATTCATGCTCTGATAAAATGCCAGGTAACATTGCCAGAAAATTTAATAAGATACAAGAGGATCTCCTGTTGTCTTCTTTCAATGCCTTGGCTTGCTTTGCCAAAATGCATTTCCTGAGGTTTCATTGGAGCATACACTGTTATGTCAGGTTTGTCACTGTGCATGTTTACCCACAGAGGAAAACGTAATACCCATTGGAAAAAACTCTTTTAAAAAATATTACTTATCAGGTAAAAAACTACAATTTTTTTTCAGGGATTTGTCAGTGCTGAAGTGGGGATCAAAAAATAAAAGTTCTAAAAGCTGCAGGACACTGCATAGCAACAGGCTTTTATTCAAATTTTGGAAAGAAATAATCCCATCCATGAAATCAGAGGAAAGACAAATCAAACTGCATTTGTTCAGCCAGTAAAATGATAAAAGTATTGCATAATATCAAACAATACACTACAAGAACAAAAAGAAAAATAATCCAAACTTAATATATATGTGTCTTCATTAAACAGGTGGTTGTAGTAAATGATAAAATCAGTATGATGATTGATAAAAAACAAAAAAATCCTAAATCTATACAGTGTTCATATAATATCCTATTTAATTTACTGGTAGTCCTCATTTAGCAGCCTCGATTGGGACCAGCAACTCAGACACTAAGTGAAGTGGTCACTAAGTGAAACTGCTTATGGTGTTACTTCAACTTCCTTTGTTTTCCTTTCCTGCAAAGGTGGTAAAGGAGAGGAGTGGTGGTAAAGTTATTTTTTCATCACCTTTGTAACTGTGAATGGTCATTAAACAAGGCAGTCACTAAACAAGGACTGACTACCTGCATTCAGTTTAAAACATAAGGTAGCACTTAGAGATTGAGGTGGAGCAAAGAGAGAGAGGTTTTTGAAAAAGGTTGCTATAAAGACAGTGTAAGCAAACAGTAAGAGATTTTACTATAGCTGAACTGCTCTGAAGTATACTGTACTGTATATGCGGAGGTATATAGCGAATAAAAATCAAGATGGCAGCCAACATTGCAAAAGAAGCTCCGCCTGTATTTATGTACAGCACACAGAAAAATGAGGCAAAGCTTCAATCATACCTTTATGGCAGCCTCTTTCACTTTTGTAGCCATATTCTGCAGGCATTCCTGCAATAATTACAGTTATTCTTCTGACAGATGTGTGTGTGAGAGAAATATATGCAAAAATTGGGAAATGGGGAAAAAGACACTGAGAACAAACCTACTGTAAACTATAACAGTTATTTTCAGCAACAACACCAATGCCAGTAATAAAACAAACACACAATTAATGTTTAATTTTGCTCTGAAAAATAATCCCAAATGCACAATGAGACATGGAAATGCCTTTTTCTTTCAAGGGTGAAAAATGTATTACAAATTTTAAGACAGCAAAAGTAACAGAAATGAAGAGGATATAATTAAATTAGAATTAAGCCATACCTACCCAAGAAGAAGCTGCTTTCTGAAGAAGGATGCCTATCACTAATCACAAAGCTTTGTACAGCTGTACTGTTTTTGCAAGAAGGATGCAGGAGGAATATGGTGGACCTCATGTATGTTTCCATGAATAAGGCAGAGGGGCAGCATAATGTAAGCCAACTCTGAAAAGAGTCCAAAACCCTTCAACTAGTGATGCTCATTTCTATGTATTTGGGGAAAGAATTGCATGGCATCTTTTAAAAATCAAATACATCATTTGATAACAAACTATCTGAGAAAAACATTAGTCAACTAATCTCTTGTATTCTCAGGAATTTGAATTGCAAGAGTGTAGAGATTTTTGGGACCAGATTTACTGATCATACCAATGATTTATTTTGAGAACATAGTGGGCATTCAAACATTTGAGCTTCCCATTCTGACAGAGCCTGCATGAGAGGCAAGATAATTTTAAAAACACTGTGTAAGGATCTGTCTCAACTAGATCTCCCAAGGAAGCAGAACTCTTGAAACAAGCATTGTTTCAAAAGGAACTTTTATTGAGAGTTAGTGATAGCAGGAAAGCAAAGCAAGGTCTGAAGATTTCATGCACGAAAGGCTACATTGCCCATTCAGGTCTCCTCCCCCCAGTGCCCAACCGTCTGTTTGAAATCCATCCAATCCATAGGTACTAGGTTGTTTTGAGAACTTAGTGATTCTCAAGGTCTCTCTCGGTTTCGTTTCCCAACATTCCCAGGCTGCAACAGAATGGCAGGCCCCAAGAATGAATACATAGGCACAAGCAATAAACTGTAAGCATATCCATTTGAAGGGTCCTGACATATATCTCCCCTAAAAGAATGACAGATCCACCTGTAAGACAAAGAAAAGGAAGGGGGAAAAGAGGAAAACAAACACATCAATCAGGTTTATCAGGATATCGTTCATGAAAACATTTGAGCAACCTAGGAGCTTATTATAGACCCATTCATTCTGCAAAGCAGGAAGATCTTTCCAGGCAACTAAATACTGAGTGGACCCATGATGTTTATGAGAGTCTAGAATGTCCTTGGTTTCAAAGTGTTGCTCACCTTCAACCATAATGGGTGGTGGGGTGGGAGCAGAGGCAGGCCTTAACGCAGAAGTAATCTTGGATTTCAGCAGACTGCAATGGAAAACAGGGTGGATTTGTCATAAATTCTTAGGAAGTTCTAATTTCATGGTCACAGGATTTACAGATACGAGCGTTTATTTAGCAATATTTCACAAAAATGAGGTTATTCAGAAAGGGTACATTGATCACAGAAATTGTGATCAAAAACAGGCCTCTGTAGCCATGTGACTTGGATTCAGTCTCGGCTGCTGCAGTGGCCATTTTAACTCTGTGAACTTGCCTGGGCCAGTTTGGGCCTACAAGAAGCCGGAAGTGGGATTTTTTTTTGTGCCTGGTCACATGGCCAAGCAAGATTTTTGTAGCCAGCAGGACCGTTTGTTTTCCTGAAGCTGCATGTGGAAGATCTGCTGCTTGCTAGGCTTGGGGACTGGGCTTGTAGAGAGCTAGAATTACTTCTGTAAGTATTTTAAAATATTCTTTTTTGTTACTCTATAGTACTGTACTGTATTGTTTGTAATTACTTTGGGAATTGCTCTGCTTTTTATTGTTTTGTAAGTACAGTATTTTGCAAGATTGATTGTTTGCATTTGCCTGAAACTTATAGCATGTGGCTGCTGCTGCTCCTTTCCCTAGCATAAACCCACGAGAGATTCTGCTAACACTTACTGGAAGGAAATCCCCATCCCCACCCCATTTTGGATTTTGGCTGGAGAGGCTTGTCCTGATAAAGAGCAGGTTTTTTTAAAAAAAAAAGTTTTTAAATTTAAATTGCCTCCAGAAGTTGTGGGTGTTCTCTCACTGGAGGCTTTAAAGAAGAGTCTGGATAGGCATTTATCAGAAATACAGTGCAGTACTGTACTCTCTTGTGAAAGCAGTGGGTTAAACTAGATGACCTCAAGGTCCCTTCCATCTCAGTTACTGTTGCAAGCCAACAGTTCTATAAACTCCACCCCATCTCCCTCTGCATGCCTGGCTGCTAATGGCCGGCAAGTGTGTGTGTGTGTTTTAAAGCAATCGGAGATTTCTGTAAACTGGAGATGCTTTACTTTAGTGGCAGCTCCACCCCCTCTGAAGAAGCTTGACCTGCCTAGCAACAAATGGCTTTTTTTTTTAAAAGCCTACTGCCTACTTGGGAGGTAGTTTACAAGTACTGTGGTTACTGAAACTGGAAACAGCTGATTTGCGGCTGGAAACAGCCTGCAGTAGCGGCAGGAAAAGTCTCTCATTTCAGGAAGCCATTGGAGGAAATAGTAAATAAAATCTTTGTTCATTTAACGACCCATTTGATTCAATTAATGAGTTTGATTTTAAAATGTTCTAATATTGAGTCTGATTCATTTGATGATTACGAGCCTAATGGGCAGGCTCTTTTAGGCTCGTACCTCGGGGACTACCTGTATAATACATTTAATGGGAAAAGTACCGATATACTTCAACCCTAACTTTTTGGATGGTTGCAACGACTGTAGAAACCTAATGGATAGGTAGACCCTATCCCCTATGTGAAAGGGTTTAGGCTGCATCCGTTTTTTATCTGCCTGGGCCTTATATGCTGCCCTGGTTTCATCCAGAGCTTTCTTAACCACAGGCCAAATGTTCTGCAACTGATGTACCCACTCCTTGAGGGAAGGAATGAGGTTCATTA
>NW_015386529.1:577685-589544 GCF_001527695.2 Protobothrops mucrosquamatus
TTGGATGGTTGCAACGACTGTAGAAACCTAATGGATAGGTAGACCCTATCCCCTATGTGAAAGGGTTTAGGCTGCATCCGTTTTTTATCTGCCTGGGCCTTATATGCTGCCCTGGTTTCATCCAGAGCTTTCTTAACCACAGGCCAAATGTTCTGCAACTGATGTACCCACTCCTTGAGGGAAGGAATGAGGTTCATTAGCAGGCAATTCAGGCATAGGGAGGAAACCTGGAAGGGAGTGAAACCGGTGCTGGAGTGCCCTGCATTGTTATAGGCCACTTCAGCAAATGGTAACAAATCAGTCCAGTTATTCTGTTGATAATTAATAAAACATCTAAGGTATTGTTCTAGAACAGAGTTTGTTCTGTCCCCCCATTCATTTGAGGATGATGACTAGATGACAGCCCTTGTTCTGAACCCAGAAGATTCAGAAATGCTTTCCAGAACTTAGAAGTGAATTGGACACCCCTATCTGATATAATGCATTGTGGGTCCCCATGTAGCCAATAGATATGCTCCACAAACAATTTAGCCAAAATTTTTGCAGTCGGGATCTTCTGACATGGAATAAAATGGGCCTGTTTGGAGAACAAATCAGTAATGACCCAAATGACAATGTTTCCCGCACTTTCCGGGAGCTCCACAATAAGGTCCATGGAAATCTCTCTCCAGGGTGTTGAAAGGCTCGCTACTGGCTGGAGGAACCCCAGCATTTCCCTTGCCTTTGTTTAGCCACTATGCAGGTATGGCAACTAGCCACATAATTTTCAATGTCCTTTTTTAAGGAAGGCAACCAAAACTGTCTTTTAAGTAAGTGGAAGGTTTTACTGGTGTCTCCCCTTCTTTCATGTTGGATTCATTTCCTGGGTTTCCCGAAATGGTACTGGTTTGGGTTTGGTCAATTTCTACTTCTTCAGCTAGGATGCACCAGCCATATAAGCGTGCAGGTGCTCCGCAGGCTACACAGGCATTGTATAGGTCATCATTCAACCCATCTTGAAAACAGCTTACCAGGATATCTTCTGGCCAGTGGAGGTGGCATGCCAAGTCATGGAATTCCTCCATATATTCGGCCACCGGTCCCCGCCCAAGTTTCACCATTTTTATGCGGTCCTGAGCTTTCCAGTCTGCCAGGTGATCTTCGAACCAGCGCCTCAATGCTGTCATGAACCGGTTAAAATGCCAGCATTTGGGGGCACTGCAGTTGTGTAGGGTGACCATTCATCTGGCCGCAGACCCTTCCAAGGCTAGGGTGATGACTCTAATCTTTGCTGCATCATTGGGCAGTGTTCTCCCATACACTTGCATGTATGTGAGAACATGAGCCAGGAAGAATTTCAGCTGATGGGGATCTCCATCAAACTTCACCCCCAGCAGAATCAGTTTTGGCTCTTCCCGGGAGGTTCCTTCTCTGGGCACCTGTAGGGTCCGGGGTCTCGGAGGGATTGCTCGCTGCTGCATAGCTGGAGTAGCTGCTACTGTCTCTGTTGACCCTATCGTTCCCCCTGCCGTCTTGGTAGTCACCTCTTCTCCTCTGCCCTGGACTTCTTCAGTCAGTTCTTCTTTCTTTTCTGGGCACCCTAGAGATTTACCCTTTAGGTCCTTGAAAGCTTCCACCATGTATTGTATGACTTGCTTCAGGATTCCCACTATTAGGTCCGACTGTATGTCTATCTTTTATTCATCAGAAGACAGCTCCATCTTTTTTTCTGAACTTTTTTTCCGCCTCCCCAGGTGAAGGTTACCCTTTGGGTTCTTCCTTCCCAGTCCTCTTTCTTCCCGACGCTGAATGACCATCTCAGTTTCATGAGTCTTCTAGGGCAGCCACATCTTCCAATCATTCGGAGGTGCCTTCTTCGGGGCATGCCTGGGTGGCCTACTCACTCCAATCCACAGTCCCAGCTTCCTCCTTTGTCACTTTCCAAAGACATATGTGCATGCCCCTCCATGTGCATGCCCCCATGGTAGGGCAGATGCCTCTCCGTGTTGGCCACTACTGCAGACCTTGCTTTATATAAGGACTTAACTTATATAAAGTTAACTTTATATAACTAGATCTCCCAAGGAAGCAGAACTCTTGAAACAGGCATTGTTTCAAAAGGAACTTTTATTGAGTTAGTGATAGCAGGAATGCAAAGCAAGGTCTGAAGATTTTGTACGTGAAAGCTTACATCAAAATGACCATTCAGGTCTCCTCCCCCCAGTGTACAACCATCCATTTGAAATCCAGCCAATCCATAGATACTAGGTTGTTTTGAGAACCTAGTGATTTAGTGTCCTTCTCAAGGTCTCTCTCAGTTTTGTTTCCCAACTGTCCCAGGCTCCTTTGTCTGGAGATAAGAAAGACGTTTTCAGACCACATTCCTTTCACATAGAGGGAGGGCAAAGCAGAGCAAGGCAATTACATTTCCCAACAAATAAGCCCCCTTACAACAGAATGGCAGGCCCCAAAAATGAATACATAGGGACAAACAATAAACTGTAAGCATATCCATTTGAGGGATTCTGACACACTGAGCTTAGGATGAAGACCATATCAAGACTACATTCAGTGTGATCCAGGGTAAACAGCTGATGTCTTCCAAATGTTTGTACCATTCCCATAACTCCCGGATGCAAAGACCAATTGCTTGGGATTGTGGAAAATGTTAAATTACCTGAAGAATATCAGGTTCCTTATTTTCTAGTGATGACTGCAACACTGCCAATTTATTTTCAGAGATTCATGACAGCATCCTTACCTGCAATTTGGTTCAGACTTTTGACATCTTTCTGACAACATTGAATGTTTCTGCATTTAGTTAACTTTCTAGATGTTAATAGCGCATGGTCTTGAATTGTGACAGCCTGAATACTTTTAAGCTGATAGGGGCTGTTGACAAGTAACAGTAATTTAATGGCTAAGTCACTCTAAGTCAATAATAGTACAGAATAGCAGAAGTTACCCAAAAAATTGACATGATAGTTCTAATCAGTGATATGATGAACTTAAGAAAATGACGAAATTGAATTTGAGAAATGTGCTTCTTTTTCACAGGAATTTAAATGAAAGGTGGATGTATTAGTACTCATGACTAAACTGTTAAAATCTTGACTATATGGCACCAGCCATTTTGATGTCATTAATATAAATCATTTAACTAATATTTCATTTCATCTACTATCTTATTTTTCCCCACATAATGGTATTATTTCATGCTGATTGTTTTTGCTTAAAGACTCTATTAAATGGCTTAATTCTTCAAAATTAACAGAAAGTATGAAAGCAACTTCCAACTCATTTAACCAAATCATATTGATTTAATGAATGCTTTTGGAAATAAACTCTTTTTTATTAGAAATTATTTTAAATGCATAACTCTGGAACAACAAGGTCTAAAAAGTATAGCAGGATAATACCTATGGGACACTTCAAGCTCTTCAGAAGCTAGTCCATATAGTTGACAAAATTGTTTAAGAATTTCCTCCAAAGCAATGGATCAGCACTAGTGGGAGAACAATTTCATTCATTCAGTATTGTAGCAATTCTGCTATATTTCTATCTTCTTAATGTAAGGATTATAGAATTATCCTCCTTTGTCTCCATGTGCCAATTGTCCCCAGGAATGCATTTGACTATCAAGTGTGCATAAAAATATGTGTTTGTGGAAGGAGGAAAGCTCAGTGTTTATTGGAAGTCAAGGCTGGTTTTATCTTGAGCATCCTTCCAAACTAGTCCAAGCTTCACTCATCAGTTTTCAGCCCTAACTAACCTTTCCCTACAGCCTGTGAGGTATAAGGTTGTTTCATTCTGCTTTAAAATAAGAAAGCAGTAAGCATTCAAAAATTAAAGTTTGTGTCAAATTCCAGCTTTAGCACACGGAGACAGAAAAAAACTGACTACACAAACACACATAACACAGAAACAAAGGTATTGCAGAAACAGTAGTACAAAAGGTTTTATTGGCATGACAGGTGAAATTCCAGATTATTTAACTTAACTGCTTGACTTTTACAAATGCTCTTGCAAAGATATTGGGTTGAATAGCTTTAGAATGTTATCAATCAGTACCTAGCAATTTTTCAGGCAATTGAGAACCTTTTTGTTAAGGCATTTGTGTCTTTCATAAAGATATCCCAGGAAGAAGGAATAGGAGGGTCCACCATGAATACTGAAAAGCTACACTCTGGGGAAAAAACACAATATAGGAGACAGAAGCAGTTTCCCCCAGGGTGAAATGTCATTCAGACAGCATGTAAGAAAGAGGTAAATTCTTCCTTTCCCAAGTTATTGCAGCTTCTTTCAGTCTTGATTATCGATTGTGTGTAGCTGTATTGCTAATAAGGAAGAAAGTTTTCTGGGTAAAATAGCATAAATTCCTGGCAGATCAATACTGAGAAAATAGGAGGAACTTTCTATAATAATTATAGGGAATGATATAATTAGAGGTGAGTTTAAGGGAGATTTCTCTCTAGCTCCTCCCTCCTCCCACTAATTATCGGATCCATAATCAGAGTTTGCTCTTAAGAATGGCTGTAGGATTCTTGCTTTTAACGAAAAAGGACAAAGAATCCAAATAACAAAAACAAACGAAACTACCCAATAATACAGGTAACCAGAATATTTAATGCAGTTTCTCATTGAAAATAACTGGACCATAGTCCCAGTTCTTCCCATTATTGCCACATCATTCACTTTTCAAAAACTGAACCTGGTTTTTTTGCCTTGAAATATATATTAACTTTAAGCCAGTACTGTACAGAATTGTGCAACCCAAAGTATGAAATTTAACACTGAAATTCAGTATATAACTAGATAAAAACTTTATTGTCCTAATGAAGTGATCCTGTTCTGTAGGCAACTGGGATGTTACCTAGAATAGACTTTATTGATGAGAAACACTTTGCAGGTTCTCATGATATACAGGGGGGGGGGGGAAGCAGACCAAACTGCTTAGCTTTCCATGCAGAGAAATCTACATCAGACCCTACTGCATGGAAATCCAATACAAACTAGCAATATAGACCTGCATATTAATCTCAGAATATGTAAAGTGATTCACATTGACAACTGGCTACACTAACAATGGAATATTGATAGACAGCCTTTTGTTTCAAATCAGTTATCTGCATCTGTATTTAGTGGAAATACCCCATTTCCACTGAAGCATTCCATAGAGTACTAGTTCTTTTATATACAGGTATCTCTGGATCAGATCCAATACATTTATTTAAAGTTTTATTTAACCACACACACTTTCTGTGGTGATAACTAAACAGAAAAGCATTTTCAGATTAAAAAAAGCATTTATGAAGCTATCACCATTTACTTCTAAAGATAAATCAGTATAATACAGGATAATATTTTCATTATAAACAGCTTGTTCACATAAAAGTAAAACTGTGGTCCCATGGGTATATTAGAACTGAAAAAATCATGTTAAAAATTATTTACACCTTTAGATGAATTTTGTTTTCCAAGATAACCAAGACAGAAAAGGAAATGAATCTTTATTTGCTTTTTTTGTGTGTGTACGTGTTCCGAATTTCTTCTTTCTAGTTACAGATTGCCTTTGTTTGCCTTGTATTGCTGCTGCTGCATTTAATGTTCTGAGAAAACTGGTTGACTTTATTTCTGGGCACAGGAAGAAAAGATTTCACTCTTGAAATACTGCTGCCGCTCTTGAAAGACTCCGTTTTGGATTTATGGTTGCTGCATTCCACAGATTGGCTGCTGCTGCTGAGAGGACAGACCCCAAGATTCTCATCCTGCAAACAGAATAATGTTTTATAGCATCACAATCACTTGCCCAAACAATAGCAAAGAAAGCACATCAGTCTGTGATTGAGCAGCCTGAATTCACACAAAGTTGTCATTTTTTTACTGAGGTTCCGAATCAATGAAATGCGAGGGGTTTCTTTGGCAATAGATACCAAGCCAAGGATGGTAAGAGCTCCTATAAGACAGACGTTAAAGATCTTCCATGGTGCATGCATCAAAAATATGTACTTGGAAGCAAGCTAATCCCATTGTATACAGCAGAACCTATGAGCAAGTGTACTTAGAACTTGCCAGTGGGCAAAGAAAAATGGTTAATATATCTAGAATTAATAACACAGCAAAATGGAGAACTTAAAATGAAATCAAGAGAACCACAGAACTAAGAGTGAGGTTTAAAGTAGATAAAAAGCTAGCAAGTATAGAACAACATGTAATGGAATTTGAAATAGAGTTAGGTATTAATGATAAACAAGTAATTGCTAAAAAGTATATACTTCTGTTGAGATTCAAAATGGAAGAAGTACAAGTTAAACAGTGCATGATAAAAGGATTAAATTTTTTGGTTAAAATGGTTAGTTGGATAGAATGTGGTTAAAAGGATTGAAATTCACAATGACTTATAACTCTAGAAAGAACTTTTATAAAATAATGTAGTGTTGGTATACATATCACCAGAAGAATTATCTAAGATAGTGTTTCTCAATCTTGGCCATTTTAAGTGGGTGGACTTTAATTCCCTGGGAGTTGAAATCCACAAGTCTTAAAGTGCCCAAGGTTGAGAAACACTGACCTAAGATGTATAAAAGTATTTTTAATTGTTGTTAATGTGAAAAGCATGCATGGTGGGCTTGTAAAAAAGCAAAAAAAGGGATATTATATGATGATTCAGAATTTTAAAACCAATATTCAGAGAAAACCACTTTTTTTTCTTACTTATGGATAATCAATTAGAAAAGACTTATGTATGATTAGTTTTATATGTGCAATGACAGGGAAGTTGTTGTATGTACAAAGATGGAAACAGAAATATCCACAATGGAGGAATAGACTGTGAAGATGGTAGAATTGCAGAAATGGCTAAAGTGACTTGTTTGATTAGGGAGGAAACAACTACTTTTATGAAAGACTGAAAGCCCTTTGTGGAATTTTAACTGAAAAGGGATTAAAATGAAGTGGTGATTTCTGGATTTATAAATTAAAAAGGACTGTATATGGAGAGAAGCAAAGTATGTTAAATAATTTTGAAGGGGGAAAGTGATATCAGATAAATCTGTAACTGTTGTAAAGAAGATTGGAAATCACATCTTCAACTAATTTTTCCTTTTGCTTCATTTTCTATTGTTCTCAAAATGCTTTTAATGCCCTTTCTTACTCTTTTCTATATTTTTGTGTTTATCTTTTAACTGTAAAAAAATTCTTTGCTTAAAAACTATACACATAGATATCCTTCAGATTAGGATACAATTTTGTTGAATCATTTAATGGAGCATCCTGATGTTTTGAAAAAGTCCACCAACCAAAAAAGAAAAAGAAAAACAAACTGTTCCTGCAGTTGATAAATATTTTTTCTATAGCCAACATAACCAGAAATCAGAATGTTTCTAACTTCCATTTAAGGATTTGGTTTGAATTTGGGGTTTGTTGTTGTCTAAAATGTGAAGAAGTTAACAATGGGGAACCAATAGGATAGTTCAAGTCCTGCCTTAGACAAGAAAGCCAACTGGGTGACTTTGGGACAGTCTCTGGTGGGTGGGCGGGCTTGTGTGGGTTGGTTGAGGATTGGTGCTATCTCTGGTTGGCTGTGTGGTTGATTGACCTGCAACCAGCCTACGAACCCCTCATAATCCAAATCAACCACACAGCCAACCAGAGGTAGCACCAACCCTCAACCAACCCATGCAAGCCCCTCCCTGAAGTTCACCTCCCAAAGATTCTGACCTGATGTAACCTGCCCATCACAAGACCTTCACTCGACAAACCCCACCTGAAGCTCTTATAAACAGAAGAACACTGAGACCCCCTAAACTCCACTGAAGATGTTACCTAGCCTGGTAACAAAATGTTTGGAAACCAATCGACAAGCTCGGAGAACAAACCTTCACCCTTATCCTACACCCAAGCTACAGATATTTGCCAATATTATATTTTAACATGCTGTATGATTTGATGGGAATTGTAATTCCCATCAAATCAGGCATAAATTCTTTAAATCTATACTTTAAAGAATTGCAATACATTTTGCTTAGTTCTATATAGAAATGATTAGGAAATAAATAGGATTTCTGCTGATTGATTTCTGATAATGCTGATTCTCTTTTCCACCATATCTTGAAGTTTAGAAATTAGAATAACATTCCTATTTATATTTTTGAAAGGATGTCTCTTCTTCCCCTCTTTTGCCATCTTGCAAGTAGAGAATATGTTTCGAGAAGCAAGATGGAAGATGTTCAGCCATCTGCTTTCTATATTTCAGATTCTTTCAAAGCTTGCCTGCAGCTTTCTAATTTGGAGAGAGAAACCTGCTAATAAATGTATGACCTTCACAAGGAAAAGCTGAAAGCTGCTAAATGCTGTTGAGATTTCTTTGCATCAGAGCACAATTCTGGACAAGATTCAAACACATTTTATTTATATGTATTTCTTTTTAAACAAGTAAGCCACTGTAACTTATTTTTATCTACAGTAGACGCAGTAACAGAAGCAGAAGCACTACTGCAATAGTAATTAAATGTATCCCAAAATTATATAATTGTCATCTCATTATCATGAGATCATTACATCTGTAAGTTAAACATAAAATTGTATTAATCTGATATTGTTTGGGTAAAAAACCTTTCAGATATTGCATTGGGAGCATCCCTTTCCCACCAAATGAACAGAAATATTATATTTCTTAAGTAGCAGTAACTGGAGTATTGTGTCTATCCCAGTGGAATGTTCTTTGTGTGTGTGTTTTATTTTCTTCAGTTTAAGGCAGCAGTGGTGGGAGATATGACAGCAGGCAATTCTCCAGTACAGGAGATGGAGAATCCACCGGTGGGTTTTCTCTGTCTGCCTGCTCCTGAGACCAAGTAGCCAAACTTTGACACGCCCCCTGTTGCTGTGAGACCCAGTCTTATCTTGGTCTCAAGCTCTTGCAGACGTCTCAAGGTTTGGCTCTCAGGATCAGATTAGAATTTGCAGGTCAGAGACCCATCGTTGGATTCTCAAAGCTAATTCCCCAATAATTAAATAATAATTTAATTATTATACTTATAATAATATAATAATTAGTATAATTATAACATTATAATAATTCCCATGGTCTGCTGGGATCAGCGGGGCCTCAAATCGGCCGATTTGAGGCTTTTCTCAGGGAGGGGTGGGGGGGATAACAATCCCCATCGCTTTATTCTTTCTCCAGGGATCTAGGTAGGGGGAAAGGTGATCCTTGCCAATTCCCCCGTTCCTTTCCTTCCCTGCGCGAGCCAGTGCTGCTGCTAGCCTCACCCCTGGTGTACTTTGCTTCTCCGGGCCGTTTGCAACGGCCGAAAACCGCGGCCGCCATTTTGGGCGCGCTTTCCAATTTCAAAGAGACTTTTTCCTGTCAGAGGAAGCAATTCCTCAGCTTTTTTGGACATCTCCGTCTCTGATTTTGGCTGCCAAGCTCAGAATTTGTTATAATTAGTTTCTCCGGGCCATTTTTTAACTGCCGAAAGTCGCGCCCGCCATTTTGGGCACGCTTTTACAAATTCGAAGAGAAGGCTTTTTCCTGTCAGGGGAGGCAATTCCTCAGCCCTTCTGGAGATCGCCTTCCCTGGCTTTGGCTGCCAAGATCGCAATTTGCTAAAATTAGCTCCTCCGGGCTATTTTCAACTGCCGCGAGTCGTGGCCGCCATTTTGGGCGCGATTTACCATTTCGGATAGGAGGCTTTCTTCTCGAGTAAGGGAGGCGTTTCTTTAGCGTTTCTGGACCTTTTCTTCCCTGGCCTCGGCTACCAAGCTTAGCCTTTGTCAAATTTCGCTCCCCCGGGCCTTTTCCAACTGGCGAAAGTCGCGGCCGCCATTTTGGGCGACCAAGACAAGTCGCACCGGGGGACCTTCTGTTGGGCTGAGGAAGACGAGTTCCCCAACGTTAAGGAGACATCGTTGCCTCGCCTTCCCTGGTTCAGCCTGGTCCCTAGGGGCCATTTGCAGCGGCCGAAGTCAGTCTAACAGTCCAGGGACCATTAGAAGAATTTGCCGCGGTGGCCATTTTGGAAGCACCATGCGGTTGGCCTAGTTGGCCTCAGCACTGTACAGGGTTGTGGCTAGGCCACATTATCTCCATAAATTAAATACAGTGAAATTCTTAGACCACCATCTTGATTCGGGACACCAATTTTGGTCATATTGCCTGTGCCAGGCCTTTTTTCAGGCCTTTACGCCCTCATTGGATACTGGTGCACCCTGACTGGCCACCTAAGGCCTCCGGGCAGAGCCTTTGCGGGCCCCAAACGTGCCTTCGGTCTTTCCCAGTGACCGTGACCCAACCCAGAGAGATTTGTCAGGTTGGGTGGTCAGGGGAGCAGTACTTGTTACTAGCTCTGAACAATTCTTCCCGTCATCCGCTTGCTTGCCAGAGCTCCCCCTCAGGTTTCCTGAGATAGCTCAATAGAGGATGGAGGATTCCACGGCGCCTCAGCTCCTGGGCACCGCGTCCCCGTCATCCACCCATGGCCGGCACAAATCCTCCGGACAGGAGGCAGCAGGCAAGCTCAAAAATAAGGCCAAGGCCACTCTGAAGAAGACATCAAAGGTGGCGGAGAAGCAGGCCAGCCGTAGGCACCAAGTTCTGGAAAAAGAATTTGCCAGGGCACAAAAACAGGCCAGGCATGAGAGGGATCAAGTGGTGGCCCCCAGAATTCGATCTCCCCTTGGGTCCATCCACTTCGGCTCCGGGAGTGTGGTCCCTGGCAGCCGACCCAGCTACCCCGACAGTACACCACGCGGGTGCTGGGCCTCTTTCCTATACCACAAGCTCGGCTCCGGAAGCTACATTCACCCCTACGGCGGCTGGGCTCAGGGCCCCAGATCTAGGGGACTTATTTTCAGATGGCCGCCTGGAAGCTCTACTGTCCAAGGTCGTTGACCGGGCACTTGCGGCACGGTCTTGTCACACGCCTGGACAGGCGACCTCTACTCCAGTCATGCTTCCTCCCAATCTCCCGACAGAGGACCTTCCGATTTAGGAGCCTCCGTCACCTGACCGTTCCTCAATCGGCGGTTATTCATCCCACACGGGAGGGGAACCGCCGGAACTCGACTGGTCAGAGGATGAGGTACTTCCCCCAGAACCCTCCTTAGGGGGACTCTTTAATCACGCCTTGTTTCTCTCCTTACTTCGCAAGGCTACTGCCACAGCCAATATAGGGTCCGATCAGTTCCCTCAGCCACAGGCTACCACCGAGGCGGGTCCGGACCCCATATTTTTTGCGACCGAGGCGACTCAGCATCATGTCCCCTGTCCTCACATATTCCTCACGGGGATAAAGAAACAGTGGTCTTCCCCTTCTGCTTCCCTCTCCATCAGTGGGTCGGACAAGAAGCTATATCACACCTCCAAGGATCTCACTGAGGCCTTGGAGGTGCCTCAGGTAGATGAGGCCTGGACTCCTGTGGTGTCCCAGACGGCAGTCTCCGGAGATTTGGCGGAGGCACTTAAGGCGGACGACAGGAAATGTGATCTAACTTTTCGCAAGACCCATCAGTCGACCGCATGGGCCATCAAAACGGCCACGTGCGCGTCCTTTTTTGTCCGAACCACTCTCCTTTGGCTTCGGCAGCTACAAGCCAGAGTCCCTCCCGAGGACGTTCGGACTCATCAGGACTTGAGCAAAATGGTGGCCGCTACGGAGTACGCGTCGGACGCGACTTTACAGTCGGCCAATTTTGCCTCACGAGCCTTAGCTTCCAATGTTTCAGCCAGGAGGATGCTCTGGCTCAAACACTGGCAGGCTGATGCCAAGGCCAAATGGCGCCTAGCATCCGCTCCCTACCAGGGGACCCATCTTTTTGGTGAAGCTCTGAACCCTTTCCTTGTGGAAAACAAGGATAAGCGGAAAGTCATGGCTCACATCA
>NW_015386529.1:590232-624764 GCF_001527695.2 Protobothrops mucrosquamatus
GCTGGTGGTTCTCGCGAGCGGTGACCAAGGGGTCACCTTTCAAGGAGCCGGACCGTCTTACCATCACGACGGATGCCAGCCTGTTCGGCTGGGGTGCCCATCTACAGTCTCAGTTTGCGCAGGGCCGTTGGTCAAGCGCAGACTTGAGACACAACATCAATTGGCTGGAACTCAGGGCCATCCACCTAGCCCTCCGTCAATTCAGCCACTGTATCAAGGGTCGTCACGTGTTAGTCCTCACGGACAACATGGCGTCCAAAGCCCACGTGAACAAGCAGGGAGGTACCAGGTCCAGGTCCCTCATGACCGAGGCCCGGCTACTGGGGTCCTGGGCGGAAACCAACCTGGCTTCCCTCAGGGCAGAGCATATCTCTGGGGACAGGAATCAACAGGCAGACTTCTTGAGTCGAGCCACGATAGATCCCTCGGAATGGGGACTGAATCCGGTCCTGTTCTCAGAGATAACACGCAGATTCGGCCTTCCGGTCCTCGATCTGTTCGCGTCAACGAACAATGCACAGCTCCCCAGGTTCTTCTCCCGATATTACCACCCGGGGGCGGAGGGGACGGACGCCTTAAGGACTCCATGGCCGAAGGGCCTACTCTACGCCTTCCCTCCCCTACCGCTCATTCCGGCGACCATACGCAGGCTGCTACTGGAGAGAGCGGAGTTGGTTCTGGTGGCTCCGTACTGGCCTCGGAGGCCGTGGTTCGCCGACCTAATGAGCCTTTCCGTCTTTTCCCCATGGCAGATTCCCCCGAGTCGCGTGTCTCTACAACAAGGGGGCCTTCAACACCCGGACCCTCAGTGGCTTCAGTTAGCCGTATGGCGCTTGAGCACCACATCATGACACAGGAACGTTTTTCCCCACGAGCAATCTCTTTGATCCAGGCCGCTCGTCGACCCGCTACCAATCGCATTTACGATTCCACATGGAAAAGTTTCTGCAATTGGTGTGGCAGACAACTGGATATGTACAATTTAACCATTCCTCAAATTGTTGAATATCTTTTGGCCGGTTTGGACAAAGGGCTGGCGCCTGCCACCATTCGTAGGCAGGTGGCAGCCCTGTCTACGTTGCTGTCTTGTGCCAATTCGGGTCCATTAGCTCAACATCCTAGGATACGTGCTTTCCTTAAAGGCGCATCCAACTCTCGACCTCCCGTGGTGCACCGATACCCTTCCTGGGAGCTCCCTCGGGTACTTCGGGCACTCGTTAAACCCCCCTTTGAACCCATTAACACGGTTCCATTGCGGGCTTTGTCTCTCAAGGTTGCGTTCTTTGTAGCTATCACGTCTGCCAGACGTATCTCGGAACTAGCTGCCCTTTCGATCAGGGAGGATCTCTGCGTTTTCCACCAGGACCGTGTGGTCCTTCGCTTAGATCCTACCTTTGTACCTAAAGTCAACTCGATTTTTCACAGGACTCAGGAGGTCGTTTTGCCAAATTTCTCTCCCAATCCTTCTCACGACCTGGAACGTCAGTGGCGCACGCTAGACGTTCGCAGGGCATTAAAGTGCTACATCAAACGCACAGCGCCATTTAGGAAGTCTGAGGCCCTCTTCATCTCGTTTCGTCCGTCCTCTTTAGGACAGAGGGTGTCCACCTCCACCATCGGCAGGTGGATTAGGGCCTGCATAGCGGAGGCGTATAAGTCCTCCTCCCTGCCGGTTCCAGATCGTATCACGGCGCACTCCACTCGCAGCGCTGCAACATCTGCGGCGTGGGCCACTCAGGCCTCCATCGAGGAAGTTTGCAGAGCTGCGACATGGTCTTCACCTTCCCCGTTCGTGCGCCATTATAAAATTGATCGCTTTGCCTCGGCTGACGCCTCCTTCGGTAGAAGGGTGCTCCAACAGGTGATTGCGGGGACTGCGGATTCGGCCTTACCTGATTCCCACCCGTTGGGACAGTGAGGCTTTGGTATGTCCCACCGGTGGATTCTCCATCTCCTGTACTGGAGAAGGGGCGTTGTCTTACCTGAACGCCTTTTCTCAGTACGGAGATGGAGAATCCACGCCCACCCTTAGGTCAGTCAGGCCGTTATTAGGGGTTAGAGAGCCAATACCTAGCACATCATTAGCCGCTTTCGCCCTCAATAAGACTGGATCTCACAGCAACAGGGGGCGTGTCAAAGTTTGGCTACTTGGTCTCAGGAGCAGGCAGACAGAGAAAACCCACCGGTGGATTCTCCATCTCCGTACTGAGAAAAGGCGTTCAGGTAAGACAACGCCCCTTCTGTCAAAAGTTCCATAAAATCTCTCCAGTCAGATACTACATCGCTGATCTGCACATTTCTTCTGAACTCACAGATGTGATTTGAGCTGGTGCAATCATGGCCAGTAGAAGCCTTTGCATAACTTCCACAGTTATGACCAAGAGATGTAGTCTCCCTACCACAGTAAGCAACAATCTATGTTGTTTTGGGAACAGTATGCCACAGAATGATACATTGGGTTCTTGCACTAGACATGTATATACTTCTAAAGCTCATGTTCTCAGACCTTTAACTGGGTGAAATGGTGCATCATGGGGCAACAATTTTTGAACCAAGCTACTTCAAATGGGTTAATGCATCCAAAATCTGCGACCCAGGACTCCCAAAGAAATGACATTTGGTAAAATTTATAAAGCATGTTATGACATAAAAATCATCATAAAACAGTTTATGACATAACACTAAATTTCATAAAATATATCCTGTGCTAAAGTTTGACTGTGTTATCCAGTTCAACATGGGCTAATTTCAAGGCAGATCCATCTCTAAATGTCTCTGTAAATTTTTAAGACCCTTTCAAGCACATTAGAAGCATTGCCATTGTTGAAAGCATTGAGGAATCTGGTCAATAAATATCTCTTTAACGATGGCTCAAGAGGTCATGGGTTGTCTATTGCTCTTATTTTTTCATTCCATCATTGCATGCTGCTTAGAGGTATTTGTGGCTGAAGCAGCTTATAAGCTATGTAAATTTTAAACAAATCAATAATGCAAAATTCCAGAATTCAACTACCAGCTCAGCCACTGGGGAACATTTCTGCACATTGCCTGCTTTTTTTAATTGCAACCTTTCTCTCCTCAATTTCCTCTGGGTCCTGCTGTTTGCCTAGAAACCAGAATCTCATAAAGGCTTCAACCTTTCAAATGTTTCTAAGCTGGATTCTCTGTTTGTCTTCTTCTGCCTTCTTTTTCCAGAGGAAGATCAATGGGGTGAAGGGGAGGTTTGGGCGGGGAGGGGGGGGGGCAGAGAGGAAACAGAGAAGCCCTTCAGCAACTCTGCATCTTCTATCAGCCTTCCTCCTCAGTTCTATTTCAGGCAGTCACTTCCTTTACATCTTTTTGGTTTCCATGACAATTGCAGCCATCTGGAAAGCTCACTGCATGATACCAATGTATTTCAATGGCCAAAACCCAACGTTCTCCTCAAAATGCTGAGCTGCTCAACTCTTTTCTTTAGAAGGTGTTATTTTTAAAATCCTTTTTTCTTGTCTCCTTTATAGAAAATATCTAATATATGAGGCCAATTTCATCTCATCATTCCATAATTTTGTTATAGATACAAGATAGTAAGTGGTTCTGGGATGGGGACAGTTTGGCCTGAATTACGAAAATCTATTAAATAAAGTGCTATAGTAGAGTCTGCCTTTAAAACCCCTTGAAAACAGCAATTAATCCTGAATACGATTATTAGATTATTAACTGGGATTGAATGATGTAACTGTATTTTACCCATAACATAGGCTCAGTTAAACTCAGAATGATCCTACTTTTTTCATATGTAAAGATCTGAACATGCACTGCAAACGTCTATCACATGCCCTGCAGCTTCTCATGTACCTGGTGTGATGCTGATGTGTTTGTATTCCTGATGTTTGCTGAAAACACTGGATCCTTCTGAGGAGTGCTGATTGTCAGAAGCAACTCATCCTCTGAATCTATTATCTGTGAAAAATGGATAAGAAGAGGGGAGGGTTATTCTTACATTAGAATTCCTAACAATATAAAAAGCCTTACCAACAATATACTCATAGAAATACTATATTAAAATACATCATTGCATGAAAGATTTATACATTTTTGTCTTGAATTACCAAACATATTCCTAGTCTTTAATAAATATATGTCAAATCTATCAGTTTAAAATGGAATGTTTAAAGAACATCCATAAGTCACTATTTTCTTTTTAAATTACTATATTTATTCAGTAAAGTCTTGCAAACATTGGGTGAGAAAGTTTGGGATTCAGATTTTGTCTTGCAACTTTGGCTTTAGCGAAATAAATCCATGACATCTGCAACAAATATTTTTAGCACTGATGACATTTTTGAAAATGAAATGTCTGCAAGAAAACAACCAAGCTGACGGAGCACCAAGGACCTCACAAGAATTTTGTTGTGAAATTTGGAAAGTCTCCTTATTGTGGCATCTCTCTGTAGGGTGAGTTAACTTATACAATATAAATGAAATCTAAACACAGAGGAGACACACTTATGGGTTTCCCCAATTCCCCATATGACAAATGCAATTTGTAAACAAAATCTTAATCCAGTATAAAATTTGTGGTTGTCATCACTATTTAAATGTTTAAAAGTCTCTGCATTATGACATCTGTCTGAGCATGAGTTAATTTGTACAATACTAATGAAATCTGAAACACTGAAGAGGAGACACATACTTGAAAAGAGGGAAGATGACTTTTGGAGAGAGGTAAATGGTGGAGTGAAGAACAAAAGATCACAGGGAGGTATATTCTGCTAGATCCCAGACAGAAAAATAATAAGCTGATTAAAGGACAGGTGCCATGATCTCGATAACAGAAGTATTGACTTATTTTGGCAGAGCTCTGAATATAGGGCAGTATGCTAAGGCCATACAATGGAAACAAAGAGGAGAAAACTGCAGTGTGGGGGGGTTTCCACAAAAGCATAAATCACCCTTTTTTTTCTAAAAGGACAAAACAGAGAAATGACCCGAGTTAAATGACAGAGTCAAGACTCTATATTTCCAGATGCAAAGGTGCTGCTGGTCAAAATTAGTATTGCCTTTACATGTCTCCACAATGCCATAGGACAGGGATGTCAAACTGCTGGCCCGTGGGCTGGATGCATCATAGCGAAACCGTGCCCACCCCATTGCCGGCAATGGCAAAAAAGTTGCAATACGTCGCATCACATCACGTGATGTTGCGAGTTTGACACCCCTGGCCTAGGACTTTCAATAGTTTTGGCATGCTGAGTCAATTAACTTCGGAAGGTAATTAGTTTTGCTCAATTGCTGTTCCAGAGGAAATAATACAAAGACATTTTGGGGACAGGCAATTTCTCAGAAGTACTTCCACCTTACTCTACTATCCAGTTTTCAGGACTGTTGGTAGCGAAGGTGCATTGTGTTTTGCTATTACCTCTTCTTCTTCTTCCCCCCATAAAAAGGGTTATTTTGTCTGGTTTTGTTGTGTGTTTGTGCATATGGGTGTGTGGGTGTGGGTGTGGGTGTGCGCATGCACATGCTTTGAAGTCATTGTTGACTCTTGGCAAGTGCCTGGACAAATCCCTTAGTTTTCCTGGTATGATTTCAGAAGTGGTTTACCATTGCCTCCTTCTTGGGGCAATTTGCCATGGCCAACTTGCCACAGCCAGCTCCCCATAGCCAACTCACCACGGCCAATTCACCATGGCCAACTTGCTGCGGGACAACTCGCCACAGGACAACTCATTGCTGGACAAAAGTTACACTAATACCAAAGAAATGGTGGAATAGAATCATTAAAGAAAGGATGCGAAAGGAGGGACAGAATGAAATGTGATCGACAAAAATTAAAATATTTTTTAATTTATTTTAAATAATTAAATAGAATTATTAAATTATTCCGCAGTGAGCTGTCCCAGGGCAAGCTGGCTATGGCGAGTTGGCTGTGGTGAGTTGGCCACGGGGAGTTGGCCGCAGTGACTTGGCTGTGGCAAGTTGTCCCATTCCCTCTTGGGGCTAAGAGGGAGGTACTGGCCCAAGGTCACCTAGCTGGCTTTGTGCTCAAGGTGTCCCTAGAACTCACAATCTCCTGGTTTCTAGCCTGATACTTTAACACTACATAAAACTAGCTGTTGATTTAAACTATTTACTTGGGGTGAAAATAAAGGCAAGAAAAGGAAGAACAAGAAAGGGATAGAACATCAGCTAGCTATCAATTTTGTTTCCCTCGGCAGGCCAGCTGGCAGTGTCCAACAGCACAGAAATGTTGCTTATAGTTGGCATGGGGGTGGAATAAATCCAGTAAGCTCTGTAAAAAAAGACCTAGCTATCAAAGCAAAATGAGGGAAAGAAACCAAAGCTGTGTCTAAAATGGAAGAGGGCAAGGTTTATGAATACGCAAAATATATGAAGAGAAAAAAGGAAGATAAAAAATGAGAAATACAATGTTGGACATGCTGAATGATCCTGATGTTAATGATAAATTTATCTCCTTCATTCTGAGATATGAAGGTGAAATAAAGATGGTCATATAGTCCTAAAATTCAATTAAAACAAAACAGAATAGTCATAATGTAGCTGAAAAGGCAGTACCATAAAAGAACACTAGCTAGGTATGAACAAACATTTTTAACCGAACATGCCAAATATATAACAAACTCAGTGCTGGTCAGACTTCTATGGGGCAACATAATAGGGAATGGTCGTTTTGTATTAACATATATTGTACACTAGATACTTTGAAAAGAACTTCCACAGCAGATGGTAAGAGAAAGGCAGGCTGAAGTACAGGGCAAAATAGGGTACAGGATATACAGTGTAACTGTTAAGAATCGAAAGAAAAATTGCACAAGAAAGCTTGGAAATTGTTGCAGGGGTTAGAGAAAATACAAGGAAAAGAAAATAGAATATAGAGAAACTTAGAGCTGACGACTCTTTGTAGAAAAGAGTAAGTAATACATACTTTACTGATGTCAGATTCCGATTTGCTTAAACAAATACTTTGAAGTTCCTGCAGAAGGTCCACTTCATCATCTGAACAAATAGATAGTCTCTGTTCCAGGTTTAACACACTTAATGGATCATCTCTGGGAGACCTTGGAAAGGAAAACAAAATTATGTTGAAAAACATAGCAAATGACAATCTATAAGATGGAGCTATGAAAATGTTGTTTGTCTTTTACAGTTTAATAGAGAAAGCATACATGGAAGCAGGGCAAGTTAATTAGATTCATGCAATAAAAGTTCAATCCAATTATTTTTAGTTGGCCGGAAGTATTTCAACTAAAAGGAACTCATTGGTTTTTTAAAACAGGTTTTAAACTATAGGGTACCATTTGAAGATAATATATGTAGCTCAGGGTTAAACTATGGAGTCTTTGGTGCTCTCTTAGCTTGATTGCTCACTTGCAGACATTTCATTATTCAGCTAGGTAATAGCATCAGTGCTAGTGAGTTGCCAGAGAGCAAACCCCACAATCACTACACTGATGATGTTATCTAATCAGATAATGAAATGTCTGAAAGCAAACAACAAAGCTCAGAGAACACCAAGGACTTCACAAAACTATTTAGTAGTGCATAAATAGAGATTTGCTTCAGACAGAAATGATACATACAGTAGCTAATCCAAATGGAATATTTTGGGAAAAAACAATTTGCACATACTTTATTCATATCTAAAACTATTTACCGTATATACTCGAGCATAAGCCGAGTTTTTCAGCACATTTTTTGTGCTGAAAAATGCCCCCCTCAGCTTATACTCGAGTCGCGTCTCGAGAACCAAGGAAAGTGAGTACCATAGTTCTTTTTTTGGGGGGGGGGGGAAATCTATGCAATCACTAAATGTCTCGAGTCAATATTTTTTCCCAGTTCTTTGTGGTAAAATTAGGTGCCTCGGCTTATATTCGGGTCGGCTTATACTCGAGTATATACGGGTAATTCTCAAAATCTCTGAAAAAAGTAAACCTAATTATTCTGGAATTGATATTTGAATTCTTCTAGTTGTTTTCCTAATGGTCTACAGTGAAGAAGTACTAGAACCTATCAAAGAGACTTCTGTTCTAAATTTCAATTCTGCATAATTTCTTCCTGTAAGCTGTTTAAAAGAAAGATGTATTTTATATGACAAGAAAAGAAAATTCGGTAATATTCTTACTGGCATGTTCTATTCCTAATAAAATTCAAATTATTTTCAACCACTTCTGGGATATTAATAGAGTATTTAATTGAGTAAATTTTCCAATACAATATTCACAGTAAAATCTCTGGATTTTTTCCACTGATTTTTTTTTACTTGTGCAATATTTTGGCAAATATTGGAAATATTTTTTTTGCAAAAGGCCTAAAGAATAGGGTCTTAATTACAAAATTCATCCATCATACTAAAAATTGTGTACAACATTGACTGCTATAATTTCTGTGCAATAACAGAGAAACATACACTAGATCAGAGGTCCCCAACCTTTTGAGCACCAGGGACCGGTTTCATGGAAGACAATTTTTCCAGGGACTGGGGAGGGGGGAGGTTTCAGGATGATTCATTATATTTATTCTAAATTTTCTAAATAAACAAATAAATAATGCACTTTATTTCTATTATTATTACATTGTATTAGATTAGACCAGTGACTTTCTGTTTCTAAGAAAGTGGGTAGGAAAAGAGACAATCCTAAACTCGGCCTTCCAGCAAAACAAACCAAAGACCGAGCATGTTGCGCAAGTGCTGAGAAAATCATTCCAAAAGAGAGAAAGGGGGGGGGGAAGGGCACTGCGCAAGCCTAGCAGCCTTGGAAAAGATGCAGATGAGAGAGGGATTCCCTTGGAGACACAGTGCTTAAGGGGAAATGTAGCTTCCTCCCTCCCCCCTCCCCCATTGCAAGCCGGGTAGGAGCGCACTTGGCTTGCAAACTTGAGAGTTGCATGAAGAAAGGAACATGAACATACATACACAAATACACACACCAAATTAAACCACAAAAAGCAGGCAGGAAATTGCCAAAACATGAGGCACCTGGAGCACCATCAAAACAAAAGCAAAAAACCTCAGCGGTCTTAGAAAAGGTGCAAACGAGAGAGAGATTCTCCTGAAGACGCAGTGCTTAAAGTGAAAGGTAGCTTCTCCTTGCCCCTATTTGCACCCTGAGAAAGCACCCTCACAAACACATACCTTGGGGGGAGGTTTTGGGGAAGCCCCTGGTTGCAAGCTCGGCTGGTGGGCACTTGCCTTGCAAACTTGGAGACTTGCGCGAAGGGAGCACAAGCCCAGCTGGGGTGCCAGGAGGGGGAGAGGAAGAAAGTGAGGAAGAAGAGGAGGAGGGAGAAAAAGTAGCAGGAGGGAGAGGAAGCAAGAAGAGGAGGAGGAGGAGGCAGAAGAAGAGAGCACAAGAAGCAGGAGGAAGAGGAGGAAGGACACTGAGCTCAGATGTTGCAAGCCAGTTGCAAGCGCAGCCACTGGAGAATCTTTGCACTGAACAAGCCGGCTTCTGCCCTGCCACTCTCCAGCTCCTGCCCAGACCCCTGCCGACTCGCTGCATGCCTCCAGCTGCGCGGCCCCATTCCTAACTGATTGTGGGCTAATACCGGTCCGTGGACCGGGGGTTGGAGATCCCTGCAGTAGGTGATAAGTAAGATGTATTGATTCATTTGATGGCTACAAAACTATAATGTGAAATTTCCTTGGGAAAGGGACAGATATCACATGCAAACACAGAACTTACTTTTTTTCTAAGGAAGACACTTTATTCCCATTTTCCTTCAATAAATTATTTGATTTAATACCTACTGGAGAGAAAGGATCGTAAGTCAGAAATCCATATTTTATGCTCATTTTTTTTCTATCTTTGAACAGAGTTCTGCAACTATCCCTGGACAAGTAAGAAAATTTATGCTCCCAAAATTGCTTAGTGGATTTAAACACAGTTGATAAAAAAGTTAAAAAATGAAAACCCTTGACTGGGTTTATTAAATGTCAATAAGGAGTTTTGAAGTGTCCAAATAAATTATCCCCGCTGCCTCCCAATTTCCTCCAATATTTTACCTTCTGCACTTCCCTCTGGCTTACTCCAGGACTGGGCTGATGAGTAGTGTGACTTCTTACGTGGACTTGTGTTTGCTTTTCTCCAAGCAACATTTTCTCCTTTTTTCTTGGGGCAGTTCTTGTAGTTTGATACCATAGAGAGAGGAAAGTTTCCTCCTTTAAAATCTGCAATGTACAGCTCTATTTCTGTAATAATGCAAATGAAAGAAACAAGTCACAATGCAGTGGTGCAATGCGGTTGCCAAGGTATTAAGGAAGTGTAGTGCAGTTGCAAGGCATTAAGTCTTTTGTTTAAAAGAGTATTTTTCCCACTTAGTTTCATTTTGACCTAACTTTCACTCTAAGCTCATGATCCCAGGAATTAACAAAAAAGCTTATATAAAGAAAACTAAAGATCACAACAGCAAAAGTAAATGTTCCAGAGATTTACACATTTCCCACAGCTTACCTGATCTGGGAAGAGGACATCCATGCAGAACTGCTTTATTTAATAAGATGCTGAGTGCAGCTTTCACTACTGCCTGCTGCCCTCGGCTTGGACATTTCTTGACTGCCATTTGTCCAAAGGTGGGTGGTTTTTTCAGAGAAGCTCTGGAGAGAATTGCTTCTTGAACTCGGGGAGCAATAATGGCATTCCACAATTTTGACATCCACCTTGAAGCAGAAGGAAAAAAGAAATAGGATGAAGAGATAACTATCATTTCCAGACACTGATGCAAATATAAGGAAAAGGGAAGTGCTAAGATTGATCTGGCCACCAGTCTGCTATTCAAATTATAATGGTTTTATCTACAGTAGTTCATTCAACGTGGTAGCGTGTCTCTATTGTTATTTTTCCGAACAGTGATATTCACTAAAAAAAAGTACTCAAAGAAGCCACATAACTTTGACAAAATATTAGTTGCAGTTTGACATCATAAATCAGCATCAGAATATTATCTGACTCAAAGCACTGATTTTCTTCAAAATGCTAAGGAATTAGTTGTCCAAAGCTGGGGGAGCGGGGGAAACTCTGATATTGTATTGGCACAAAAAGACATTAGGTTTAAAACCAATGAATTATAGAAAAAGAATATGTTGGTCATATTTTTTTTATTTGAATTATATTCCAACTTTTATTCAGAATGAATGAAGGCAAATACAGGTGGTCCTTGACTTACAACAATTCATTTAGTGACCATTCAAAGTTACAACAGCGCTGGAAACAGTGACTTATGATGATTTTTCACACTTATGGCCGTTGTGCACTCCCATGGTCACACAATTAAAATTTGGACATTTGCCAACTGGCATGTATTTACGACGGCTGCAGCATCCTGGGGTCGTGTGATCCCCTTTTGCAACCTTCTGACAAGCAAAGACAATGGGGAAGTCAGATTCACTTAACAACCGAGTTACTAACTTAACAACTGCAATGATTCACTTAACAACTGTGGCCAGAAAAGTTGTAAAATGGGGCAATACTCACTTAACAAACGTCTCACTTAACAACATAAATGTGGGGCTTATTTGTGGTTGTCAATTGAAGACTACAGTACCTGTCTACGTGTCCCAGGACAATGTTGCAGGATCCAATCCAGGTTGGTCATCGGGACCAGAGATTTAGTCTTCTGAGCTCTCGGACTAATGCTGGAGCCCCATCCTCAGGGAGCTTTTGGCAGAGAGGAGTTCCCTAGGGATGGGGGCCTCAAGCACGAGTCCAAAAACTCGGAAGACTAAACCTCTGGTCCTGGTGACCGACCCTGATTGGATCCTTTTGTTCAGTAGTTCAGGTGGCTACATACATAGTACTCCATTCTTTGTTCCCCTGTAATAATTAACTTGTAAAGTAGGTGGGCCGGTCAAAAAAAAGAATAATTGGTCAAGGTCAATCAGAGCATTTCTATGGTGAATTAGGAATTTATTTGGGTCCTTCCATGTTTACCATTCCATCATATTGGTTTTCAACACTAGATTATGACTTTGATTTAAAACACTCAAAAGCCTCAGAAAATGCTAACAACGTTCACAACAATTTCACAAAAGTAATATTTTTGAAACAGAAAGCAAGATCTGCAAAATGGAAAAAATATCAGGAAACTTAGTGCTAGCCATATATAATCAGATTAATTAATTATCTACCAGCACATTAATGCTAGTATGGTGTCACTGGTATATTATATCAATCATTATATAATGCTATGATATAACTATTTGTAGCTTTATGACATAAATTTGTAGATATGAATATATGGGAAGGAGATGAGATCTACTTAGAGAAGACTCGAAAAACAAAGATTTGTCCCAGAAGATTTCAGCATATACAACAGGTAGAAAAGTATGAGAAAACAGAGTTCAAAGAAGATGAAAATAATGGTCCTTACCACAAAAGATTACTCCCAAATAAAAGAGAGGAAGTTCCCAACTAAACCATGTTAAAAGCTAATCATTTATCAGTATCAGAATGGCAATATATACAGTTAATATATTCTACGAGGGCAATTCGGAAATAAACCTCCATTTGGTTATCAATGACAGATACTCAAAGATACAGAATTTTTATTATACACATTAGAAAACTACAGCAATACATTACTTTTCAACACAATCACCATTCAAATTGAGGCACTTGTCATAAGATCTTACAATGTTTGAAATTCCTTAGTAATAGTCGCTCAGTGCCAAATCTGGGCTATGGGGGTGGTGGTGATCAAAAACATCCCAATGGAACTGCTTCGAAAGTTCTTGGGTGCGTCTAGCGGTGTGTGGGCGAGCATTATTGTGAACCAACACCACACCGGAAGTGGTGCCAAAGAAAATCTCACTAAATGTGAAGATGCCAAAGGAGTACTGATAGTGAAGTACATGGAATGTGGTTTGACCATCAATTCAGACATCTTCTGTGAAACATTATGAAAACTCAGACGAGCCATCCATAACAAGCATCGTGGCATGCTGACTTCCGGTGTGGTGTTGGTTACGATAATGCTTGCCTGCACATCATTAGACACACCCAAGAACTTTTGAAGTAGTTC
The DNA here is from genome assembly GCF_001527695.2 of Protobothrops mucrosquamatus. Taxonomy (NCBI): domain Eukaryota; kingdom Metazoa; phylum Chordata; class Lepidosauria; order Squamata; family Viperidae; genus Protobothrops; species Protobothrops mucrosquamatus. The sequence goes on from NW_015386529.1 coordinate 603,253, forward strand.
CGTTGGGATGGTTTTGATCACCCCCACCCCCTGTAGCCCAGATTTGGGGCCAAGGAACCAAAAGTAATGTAATGTTGTAGTTTTCTAATGTGTATAATACAAATTCTGTATCTGCAAGTGTCTGTCATTGATAACCAAATGGAGATTTATTTCCAAATTGCCCTCGTAACACAAAAACAAGAGTATAAAAGGATTTCATTTAAAATTAGGGAGAAGTACTAGGTTTGTTCTGTATGTGGAATTTGAACAAATCTGCCTTCCCTACCCCTTTTCCATTTCTTTTTCTTTCTTTCTTTCTTCATATTTAATTCACAAATAGAGCAAATTAAAGAGAATAGTTAAATTGAATACTGTACTTCCTGCATTTAATTTTCCTCTGGCCTCAGTGTTTAAAATTCCCTATTTCACAACTAAACTTGTGGATCATTATAATAGATACCTTGGGCTAAAATATTATATATTTAATGAAGTGCACTGCTGAAAGCTTATGCTGTGATAGATTTACTAGTCTTAACAACGCCAGAAGCCTTCTTCTGACAAACAGAAACAAGTGGTTACATTAACCATACCTATAAGAAAACTCCTTTTGGCTATGTTTCAAAATATTCCTTATGACCAGCTTATAAATTGAAAAAGTCTGAATTAAACTCTGCTGACATTTGTGAGACAAAGACATGCTTAGCAATTTTTCTGCTTCTTTATTTTTAGCGTCTTGTTTTATTTATCCAGCAAATAAATATTTAAACAGAGCTATGTTTCTGACAGTCACGGTCCATCTTTGAAAAATCCTTACTACAATGATTTTTTTAACCTTTTCTTCCATAACCTGTTGAGACTTAATTATAATTTTTCATCTTTAAAGCAATATTTCCTAAAAGATCAAGAAATAAATAACAAGAAAAAAAGAGTCAAGGAAACAGTTGGTCCACTAAAGAGAGAAGACGGCAAGGAAGCAACAGGCAGCAGAGAGAAAGCAGAGCTGCTTAACTCATTCTTTGCATCAGTCTTCACACAAAAAGAAATTATAGCCCAATCTACCCCCAAAAAATAACTGAAATAGACAGACTAGAAATAAAAAGTTAAAATAAACAAAAAAATGGTAAGAGAACATCTGTCTGATCTTGATGGATATAAATCACCAGGACCTGACGGATTACATCCCAGAGTTCTGAAGGAGCTGGCAGATGTCATCTCAGAACCACTGTACCATATCTTTCAAAAATCCTGGAGTACCGGAGAACTAACAGAGGATTGGAAAAGAGCTGATGTGGTTCCCATCTTTAAAAAAAAACAAAAAAAAAAACAGACCTAGGAAACTACAGACTAATCTGCCTAACATCAATACTTGGGAAGATACTGAAAAAGATAATCAAAAAACAGATCTGTGAACATCTAGAAACAGATACAGTTATAACTAGTAGCCAGTATGGGTTTGTTAAAAACAGATCATGCCAAACCAATCTTATTTCATTCTTTGACCAAGTAACTAAATTAGTAGACCAGTGAAATGCTGTGGACATAGTACAGTATACTTAGACTTCAGCAAGGCATTCAACAAATTAGACACAACCTACTTCTTGGAAAGCTAGAAAAAAGTGGGATAGACAGCATCACCATCAGATGGATTTGTAACTTTCTACATCAGCAATGTCAAACTCGCAATGTCACCCCATTGCCGGAGGTGGTTTCGGCATGACTCATCCAGCCCACGGCTGCCAGTTTGACACCCCTGGTCTACATGGAGGGAAGTAAGCAGAGGGGTACCACAAGGTTCTGTCTTAGGCCCAGTACTATTCAACATCTTCATAAATGACTTAAATAAGGGAATAGAAGGGGAACTTATCAAATGTACAGATGATACTAAGCTAGCAGGAATAGCAAACACCCTAGATGATAGGCTCAAGATCCAGATGGCTCTTGACAGATTTGAACACTGGGTCCTATTTAACAAAATGAAATTCAATGTAGAGAAAAGTAAAGTCTTACACTTAGGCAAGAAAACCAAAAGTACACATATAGATTAGTGAAACAGGCTTAATAGCAGTAACTGTGAAAGGGATCTTGGAGTCTTAGTGGACAATCAATTAAATATGAGCCAATCAATTAAATGTGTGTGGTGGCAGTCAAAAAAGCCAATGCAATCCTAAATTGCATTATCAGAGGTATTCAACACGATCAATCAATCAAGATCACGTGAGGTACTAATATCACTTTATAAAACCTTAATAAGACCACACCTAGAATACTGCAACCAATTTTGGCCCTCACACTATAAAAAGATGTTGAGACTCTAGAAAAAGTGCAGAGAAGAGCAACAAAGATGATTAGGGACAGGAGGCTAAAACATATGAAGAACGGTTACAGGAACTGGGCAAGGCTAGTCTAGTGAAGAGAAGGACCAGGGGAGACATGATATCAGTGTTCCAATATTTGAGGAGCTGTAACAGAAAGGAGGGGATCAACCTATTTTCCAAAGCACCTGAAGGCCAGATAAGGAATAATGGATGCGAACTGATCAAGGAGAGATTCAACCTAGAAATAAGGAGACAATGAGAACAATCAACCAATGGAACAATTTGCTTTCAGATGTTGTGGGAGTTTCGTCACTGGAAGCTTTCAAGAAGACACTGGACTGCCATCTGTCAGAAATGGTGTAGGGTCTCCTGCTTGGGCAGGAGTTTGGACTAGATGATCTACAATAAGGTGACCAACCGTCCTCCTTTAGGGAGGACAGTCCTCCTTTTGTGAGTTCTGTCCTCCCTCGAAAAGTGTCCTCCTACATGTCCTCCTTTTCGATATTTGAAGACTAATCTGCAGGGCTTTTTTTCTCATAGAACGCTCAGAACGGTGTTCTGGCACCTTTTTTTGATGGTTTTTTTTTCAACTTTTGCATGAGCTGTGCTACTCCCCCTATTGGCTTTCGAAAGCCAATAGGAATTGCTGCACCCGGCCGGCAACCTTTGCACATGTAAGTTGTCTGCAGCGAAGGCGAATTGGCAGGAACTTTGCACCCCTCCCTGCTACCCAACTACACCATCTCCTAGTTAGTCCCGAAGATACCTGGAGGAGACTGGAGCAGCGACGCCACAATAACTTTCTCTTGATCTTCGGCCCTGCGCAATAAGGGCTGTGGGCGCAAGAGGCAGGGGCGGCGGGGCTGCTGCGGGCAGGGGTGTGAGGGGCGGCGGTGGCTGGCTGCCCCCCATGCTGTGGGAGCCGCGGGGTCTGCTCTACATGGGGCTGTGCAGGGTGGGCGGTGGTGCTGGCGGGGCAGCTGCAGGCGGGGTGTGTCAACGGCGGGCTGCCCCCCCGGAGCCAGAGCCGGCACAGCTGGTGCTTTGCGAGCCGCGGGGCCCGCTCTACACAGCGGGGCAGCAGCAGGTGGGGCGGCTGTGGGCAGGGGTGCGGCGTGTAAGCATAATTACAATATAAAATGTTATTGTTACAAATGTTTTTATTATGCATTTATCATATTATATTGTATTCTGTATTATTGTTGCAATGAATAAAATGTTTCTTTTATTTACGATATTTTTTTTCTTCAATTTATTTGTGTCCTCCTTTTCATTGTAAAAAAGTTGGTCACCTTATCTACAAGGTCTTTTCCAACTTTGTTGTTGTTGTTATTGTTATTATTAATGTTGTTGTTGTTAATAATAATAATATCATCATCACTATCATCATTCATCCTTATCCCAAATTTAAAGACCGAGAAATTAGGCTGACAGAGAGGGTTCTGACAGCAGCAATCTACATGCTAGACAGTTCAGCTATTAATACTGTTGTGAAGTCTTAAAAGCAGTGTTAGTTATGAGTGATGGCCAAAAGTTAAGCAGGACTTTCTCACCAGTACATCATATTAATGGAAAGCAGGTGTGCCCAGTGCTTTGGAGCAAAGGGCCACAACTCCTCTGATGAAGAAGGTCAAGCAAAAGCTAGAATTTGATTTAAAGGAATTAAATGTGTTGTATGATTACTTCCTAGTATTTTATGCTTTAAAAAGTAACAGCTTAAGAAACATCTGTTCTCTCAGAGATTTGGTTAAGCTTATCTCAGTCCTACCCATCTGATCCAATCTGGCACAGTGATCCTAGTTTTTTTTTTGTTTTTTTTAAACTTAGTTAATATTTTAATATCTCTGACAATTTTGATGTAATTGCATTGTAAGCAGCTTAGAGTCATATGATGCAAACAGCATAGAAGCAATGGTAATAAATAACATTTTACTGAATGTTATTAAATGTTTTAAAAATTAAATACTGGTATAATGGACTTAATATTTTGGGATTGTTTGTAAGAATAAAAAAGTTATTTATAAAAATAAATGATAAAATTCAGCAGCAATTTTTAGATGACTTCTGGATTATTTTGGGAACTTGCATGTAGCTCTGGGACCACAGACATTGAACTCTGCTGCAAGGGCTTTAAAAAAACTCTCTAAGGTTTGTGGTTTGTTGAATTTTGTCTAAGGGCCATATATTTGCATTTGCACAAACCTCAAAAACTAATAAATATATATTAATCAATGATAAAAGTGAAAAAAAGATTTTTATATTTTTGGGGTTCCTAAAAAGATGGAACTTATATCCATATAGCAGTTACGAATTAATTGAACGCTGTGTTCTAATCTTCTGAAAATAGAATTAAACATAAATGTTTACATTTAAAATCCCTATCCTATCCTATCCTCTTACCTTATTTCATCTTACCTTATCTTAACATTTCCCTATCCTTTACACGTCATGTGAATGTATACTGAATGATACTCTTAAAATATATATTGCTGCTTAATATACTTTTAATAATATTTAGTGACAAATATTAGTTAGCTAATTAGTTAGTTTGGTATCTTTGAGCCACTCTTGATTATTGATAACTTTCTGGACAAATCCATGCAATTTCTTGGTAATATTTTTGGAAGTAGTTTATTATGAGGGCTGAGAGAGCCAGTCAGCTGGCTTCCATACCTAAGGAGGACTGCGATTCACAGTATTGATAAAGAAAAATATTTGTAGCTCAGGGTTGAAATGAAAGGTCCTTGGTGCTCAATGCTGATGATACTACCTAGCTTGGGTAATGAAACATCTTGTCAGATCCATCACCTTCAGCTTGGTGCCTTGTTGGCATTCTGCCATCAATTGGGAAAGGGAGGGGGGAACAAATGTACAATAAAGCTGTATACCTTTATGATGGGAAACTGGGAAAGGGAAATTGACAGTTGAGGAAGAACAGAGTGTTTGGGGATTCAGTTTGTGCTGGTGTGCTGACATCTTCAAGGCCGTTTACCCTGAGATTGGAATTTCACTAGCCCAAACACCTCAGCATATGTCAAAATATCTTGGTGGTGCTGAATTGGCTACACATAGCTGGACCATGGAGGGAGGGCTGATGGGGGGACTAAGGGGTTAGTTCTGTATTGATGTGCAGGAACTTTAGATTCTACCTGACCCTACTACAATCAGCATCTCTTAGTAACAGTACTTTTCCCCTTCAACCAGAGTTGAGAGTTTTACTTCCTTAGGAGATCAGATTGGGGCAAGTCTGACATTAACCGGAATCTGCAATTGTGCTCTGGAGAGCAGAGCTAACCCGTGGCCGGGACCCAAAGGGGAGCTAACATTCCTGGGAGGCTGATCACCCCCTTGTAGTGGTTGAGGTCATGCCCCAGGTAAGGGTCGTGCCCTTGTGTGTTGTCCTCACACCTCATTTCTGACAGTGTCCTTCACCCTCTCACCAACGACATGTGACAAGGTAAGATATTGTTTGATTTGTCTACTTTTATTATTGAAACTTTTTGTTTTTGTCCCCCCCCCTTGTGGTATGTTCTTCTTTTGTAACTCTGCGTGCATTTTGGGCTGCTGTTGTCGTTATCATTGTCTGAATTGTAGAATCGTTCATAGGAGATGTGTTTGCCCTTATGGATCCTGTGATGCCTATATTGATTCACTCATACTGATGTCCTTGTTCAGTGGATTTTAAGCATTTCTGTATTTCAGTGTGCTGGCTGTGCTTCAACCTGCTCTGTGCATTTACCCTTCCAGTTTTCTCCTGCAATATCTGTTTGCTTCTTCTTTTCCTTTGATATTTTTCTTTTGGACTTTGGGCGGGCAACTTGAATAGTGAGTATTCCGTTGCACTTGTTCAAGCTGGGTTTGCTCATTGTCTGCCTTGCCCCTAAACGATACCCATTTGATAGAGCAGTATGTGTAAATTTTGTGTCTGTGAGTGCTGGGTTGAGTGCTGTTATCATTGCATAGATTGTCGCATAGACCATGCTGAATGCGTGAATTTCAATGGGTCTTGTGATAAAACTTCGCAATCTGAATCTGCACTTGCTGTATTAGTTGATATTTTGCCTGCCTTGATTAATGATGCCTTGATTAATTCTCCTGATGAGGACTACAAATCACAGTGATGAAGTCATGCTGACCTCAGAGTCCCTTTTCTTTTGTTAATAGTATATAGGCTAACTACTGAACTGTTAGTCTTGCTCTTCCTGTTTTGGGCATTGCACCTTTTAACCTTGTTTCTCTCACTAGAGTTATTGATTCCTTTATGTATAATTGCTTGCTTTTATATACTTTGCTTAACCTTTTTCATCGGGCTATTTTTTGTTTTAGCACCCTTGTTTGGCCTACTCCCCCATGAAGGTTGAATTTTATGCCGCGGTTTGCCTTTGGGTTATTCTGCGTCATTGCTGCCATTATACTTTTCCTTTTCCTTTATTGCGTTTACTTATTTTTTCTTTTTACCTCAGCTTGCCTTTGTGCTAGCACTTTGGCCCTCTAACTTTTTGTTTTACACTGTACTCTCTGCCTAGCAATGAGGCAGTGCGATAGTCTTAGCTGATATTTGCACCACTGACATTTGTACCCTCTTTCCTGTAGATAAGGGTCAGCTTGTTTGCTGGGGTGTGTGTGCATTTGTAATGCTGCCCAGAAGGTGTGGACCTCTTCCATACATAAAGACTGCCTGTGTTGGCTGGGTTCAAATTCCTTCTATTCCCCCAGAACAGTTGGTTCCCTGGACTGTCTTAGAGGAGAAAACAAAAAGAGATGGAAAAAAAGGAAGAAAAGAAGATATGGTATTCAATATCAGTATTACATAAGCATTTATAATCCCAGCCATGCCTATATCTAAAGATATGAAGCAACTGTGGTAGTCTGGATTTGCCGTTTTGTTCTCCCGCGAGGGAAACGGCCAGAGAAGGATGACGCGATTGTTACTAGGTGTGAATGTCTGGTGATTGGTGAATGCATTGAGATGTGCCTAAGGGTACAGGGATTGTGGTAGCTCGGATTTGCGGTTCCATCCTCCCATGAGGGAGATGGCCAGAGATGGGCAAAGCATCTGGAAAAATATATGTGAATGGCGGCTGGGTGAACATATTTCTGTAACCACACACATTTATACACACCACCATTCCATTAAGTGTGTATACACACACCTACTGTTATTTCCTTAAATAATTCTACATCTAACAATCTCTGCTTATTTGCTTTCCTCGCTAGCCTTTCTGCCTGGCTTTTACACACTTCCTGCTATCATTGCTTCGAATTAGAACAGTCTGATCACTGGACTAAATGGAAGAAGCTGCAGCTCAACAATGGGAAACTACCCCTCCAAGACCAATGGCATCCCTGAAAAGGGCACCCCAACATGGTACATTCATTCCCATAAAGGGCCTAGGTTTTGCCAATACTTATCAGAATGGCACGCTCTCACGGGTCAAGACCCCAAGTGCCAGTTTCCTTTTTCTGCCATTTTTGATAGGGACAACCTCAACTTCCTTTGTTATCAACTGGACGCTGCTGATGACTCTCAGAAGCCAGGCAATTGGTCTGCATTTTTTGTCTGGTACGTTGAAATGGAAAAAACGATGCTTTGAGCACCATCTCCAATCTTCTAAACATACTAAGGAAACGCTAGAAAAGTAAATCACAGATCTTAAAACTTCTATTGCTGCTATTCGAAAAGATGCTGCAGTGGAAGCTACCCACTACCAGAATATGCCCTTTGACCCCTGCTTCCCCCAGCCCTGAAGATGACCACACCCTGGACTTGTTGCTTGAGTATCCTAGAGCAGGGCTTTTCAACTGGTAGTATGCGTACCACTAGTGGTACGTCAGCACCTGGCAGGTGGTACACATACAATGGGTTGAACAGCAGTGTAAAAAAAGTGTAAAAAAAGGTGTAAAAGTGGATGAAGTGAAGCGGCGGCAGTGCCGCACAGGCTTGTGAGAAAGTCAGCTGGAACTGCGCAAGGCATTGCCTGAGTCCTATTGAGAGTCCAGGATCAAAGCACGCAGCTCCAGCTGATTGGCGGCGGCCTTGGGGATGGCAGGCAGCCTCACGCAGTCTTCGGGTGGAGATTCAGCTGGAGCTGTTGACGCATTGCCTGGGTCCTGCTGAGAGCCCAGGATCAGCCCACGCAGCTCCAGCTGATTGGGGGTAGCAGGCAGCCTTACGCAGTCTTCAGGCAGAGATTCAGCTGGAGCTGCGTGAGGCATTGCCTGCCTGGGTCCTGCTAGAGTTACAGAAGAGAGATTATAAAGGGAAGAGAAGAAAAGATATAAAGGGAGAGAGAAGAGAGGAAATAAAGGGGGGAGAGAAGAGAGAATATAAAAGGGGGAGAGAAGATATAAAGGGGCAAGAGAAGAGAGGATATAAAAGGGGGGAGAGAAGAGAGGATATAAAAGGGGAGGAGAGAAGAGAGGATATAAAAGGTAGGAGAGCAATTTGTTAAACGAGTTTTGCCCCATTTTATGACTTTTCTGGCCACAGTTGTTAAGTGAATCACTGCAGTTGTTAAATTAGTAACATGGTTAAGTGAATCTGGTTTCCCCATTGACTTTGCTTGTCAGAAGGTTGCAAAAGGGGATCACATGACCCTGGGACAACGTGACCATCATAAATATGAATCGGTTGCCAGGCATCCGAATGTAAATCACATGACCCTGGGGATGCTGCAACGGTCATAAGTGTGAACAATGGTCATAAGTCACTCTTTTCAGTGCCGCTATAACTTTGAACAGTCACTAAGTGAACTGTTGTAAGTCAAGGACTACCTGTACTTTATCACTTTTTTCCGGGGGGGTTTTTGGTCATCAATTCTTTGACACCTTGCTAGGCGACTGGTGTTACTCAACTATTGCCATATTCTAAAAGTGGTACAATCGGTGAAAAGGTTGAAAAGCCCTATCCTAGAGGCCCCTCCTCTCGGCCTCCTCCCTACGCAACTCCTCCACCCCTTCCTTCTCATTCCCCTCCCTTCTTTCTCCTCCATGTCTTTCTCTTCCCCATTCCCCTCCCCCTTGTTTTTCTTCCCTGCTTTCCCCCATTTGTTTCCTTCTGCCCCACACACCCCTTTGTTAACCTTGCCTTAGCTACAATCCTCCTGCTACACTCCTGCTTCTACCACTCCGTCTACCACCCCTTCTCCCTCTCCTGACATTACAGCTCTCATTCAGAATATACGCAATTCCTTGAGGGCTGCAGATAAACAAATGCCTTACACTGGTCTTTAAACAACATTCTGGTTTGCAGGTCCCAAGTACAAACACCAAGGAAAGTATGGTTTCTTTCTTTGAAAGAAAGTACCAGCCCCAGACAAGGAAGTCACGTGATCCAAGGCACCTGACCACAATAAGGCAAAGACTGAAGTTTTGCCTAACAGGGGAGTAAGTGCTAGTAACCTCTGCTCCCCACCAGCATACAATCTCTAACCCAGACTGCAACAACAGAAGGAAGCCTCTGATTCACTCCCCCACAATTAAGTCTTCTTCACCAATGGAAGCCCGGAGATGATTACAAGAGACAGTGTGGATAAGATGTCTCATGCCTACAGTCTGGATCATGACTGTGTTATTGTTTCTCAATATGTATAACACCTTGTTTCCCCCTACCCTGATTATTCAGCCTCCTCAAACCATTCTTTCTGCCACCTAGGCCCTGTGTGATCATCATCCTCCCGAAGATCTGGTACTACAACAGGTACTATGACGATGCAGGAATTCCCCTTTGGGTTTGTCTAGCCTTCTCCCTAGTTCCGTACCTTCTGAGTTTGCCACTAATACTTACTTAGATATGACTGAAGCTTATCGTGCCACCCATGGGACTAGTAATTTAAGTAATTGTTGGGTTTGTAATATGCAGGGGATACTGATAAAATGGTCTCCCTGTTTGCTAGAGCCATACCACGACCATGGTACAAAAAGAAATAGGCCTTATGGTTTGTTGGCTGTAAGTAAGCTAGACTTTAGGCCTAGGCCCACACCACCATAGTCAGATGCCAGCCAATCATTCCCCTCTCTGTTACAATACCACCCTTTGCATGACAGTGAAGTGGGGACAGTATGTGTCAAGTCCCATGGTCTCAGCATTGCCTCCCAGAATATTGAGGAATTGGGGTACAGCTCCTGTAATTTCACAGTTGTTATGACCATCTCATGGAAAAAGTATCCAGGAGATTCCAGGATTAGGCCCTGCCTGTATACAATGAATGCATATACTAAGCTTTGCGATCCTGCGCAAGGTAATAAGTGCAATTTCGACCCCTGGCATAAATACCCACGCTATGACCAGGACATGTACTAAACAATATTGTCCCAATCTGATCTTCATGAGGTTAAATACCGCTTTTCCCTATCTCCACATATTGTTTAGCCTTTCCTCCTTAATATACCTTTTTATGATGTGTGTTGTCAGATATCTGCTTCTAAACCATGTACCTTTTTCAATTGTTCCCAGAAAATTAAGATGTATGAGGGCAGGCATACTGGCATGCCATACCTTAGACCCCTTCATCTAGAACATCAGGCTTCCATAGAGGAAATACTTGTCTTTGACACCCTCCCCCCCAAGTGGATTTTTGGCATTACGGCCCCACCTGGTTTACAATTCATTTGCAGAGATCGTGCATATTGCATACCTCCGTAGGCTGTAAAGGTCGATGCTATTTAGGAGTAGTTTTTCCAGGTCTCCTGCTCCTTTTGGAACCCAGGGACCTTCATGCCCCTACTTCTGCCCGCCTTCATAAACGAGAACTATTAATCAATGGATGGAACCAGTTTTTTGGTACTGTTATTCCCCAATATTGGTATAAACATGCTGTGGGATCAATGCAAAAGGTTTTCTGTTCTTTTGGAAGCTTTGGCCAATACTACCGTCAACAGCTTAGAGGTTATGGGCTCTGAACTAACTGCTATATGGACCACACTTTTACAAAACCAATTGCCTCTTGATCACATACTGGCCCGAGAAGGTGGAGTATGCAAAGTGATAGGTTCATCGTGCTGTGTTTTTATCCCTGATGGCAACCGCAGCCTGTGTAACAACACTGTGAAAATACGTAAGGCTGTTGCAGACTATAAAACAGACCCAGACCCCTTTGGGTCCTTTGGAGAGGGAGAATTTTGGAACATGTTTTCTAACTTATTCTCTGGTATTGGAGGGAAATTTTTGATGCTCTTACTCTCTGTCCTCATTATTAGGACAGTGGTAGTGGTAGTTGCTGTAAAAAAATGCCTATCTTCTCTCCCCCACAAACCTTCTCCGGTGCCCCTCATGACAATAAATATGCATACTAGCGTTAGCTCCAGCGTTAGCTCCCCCAGAATCTTCCTTTTCCTCTGGCAGCTGGACCCTGTCAATTAGATCCTTTCGAAGTCAGATCCCCTCAGTAAAATCCTTTCCATGTCCTCTTTCCATTCAACCTTCTGTGGTCTCTCTCTCATGCAATAATCCAGCGTGAGCATGTCTGTTGATGACCATATATACGCCCCTATGAAACAACTGAAGACTTTCAACCCCCGTGATCCCTTCACATTTATATGCCAGTGACAGCAATATGCGACAAGCTTCATGCATCAAGTAGTTAGACCTTCCTTGGTCTTAAATCAAAGGTGAAGTTATCTTATGTACCTTCCTCATGTGAGTCTTAAACTCCATGATGTTGCCAAAGAAGCAATAGCATACATGTTTTGCTCAATTTTATCTTGTTACTTATGCTTAGTGTTGTCCTTATGGACAAGAAGTGGGGACTGTGGAAGGAGAAATTCTATACCATAGTTTTGCATGCAAAGTAAGGCCTAGACCAGGGGTAGACAATCATAGCTGGCTCAGGAATTCTGGGAGTTGAAGTCCACGAGTCATAAAAGAGCCAAGGTTGCCTACCCCTGGCCTAGACTATTCAAACCAGGCCTCATAGAACAATACTGAACCAAAGTTTGTGCTATAGCCAGTTTCACAATTCAAAAGAAATATTGGTAACCTAAACTGTCACTATGCCTTGCTTAAGGGGATTTTGCTTGTTTTATATGTATATTTAGAACATAAGGGTTTGAGCTGTGGGAAATGGTACAGGAACTGATATTTGCAGATGGGTGCAAATTTCATATTTACACGTGTAAGAACAGTTATGTGGAAAGTTGTGGTCAGCAGAAAGTACACGATATTGCAAAACCACTGTTTCTAGTTTTGAAGAGAATTAAGGTATAAAAGCTTGAGTTTGGATGGAACTCGGGGCCACTTGCCATCACTGTTATGACTGCTGGTCCAAATTGGTCCTCATTACAATGGGTTATTGAATGTAAGTATTTAATGTGTGTTCTAAATTTTAATAAAGTAAACCTCTGAATTCTAAAGTGAGATGTTTTTGATGTGTTCTCTCTTGCCTTTATTGGATTCCCCCCCCCCCCAACATCTACAATGCCTGCATCTCCAGGATCATTCTCCTCCTTCACTCTGTCTGGCAGGTATGTCTTGGCTGAGGAAGTAGGGATCAACCTCGCCCAAAACAAGCATCTCCCATGGAAGGGATAGCAAAATTCCTTCCTGGAGAAGAAAGGAACCCTGAAAGCACAGACGGGTACCCAGAGCCCTCAGTGACATTCCACAGCTTGCTTCAAGTGCGGAAAGGAGGGGCAATAGGATGTTGAGGGCAGATCCAACTGACCTGCCCAGAAAATGACCCCAAGCGCCATAAAGCCTGCCAAGCCACCGCTGCGTGCCCATGAGATGGCCCTGGAAGGAGTGGAGGTCATAGAGTTCACCCCTTCCCCCAGACATGGTGAGAGAACTCCAACCGGCCCAATTGGAGGCCCGGGGGAGAGCAACACTGACTCTGATGATGACTTCTGGTAAGTGGCCCGATCACCCTGGTGACAGTCCCCATTGAACTGATAGTCCAATCCTCAAGATGAAAAGCCAGCCTAACAGCCCTACTGGACTCAGGGTGCACCAGGTGCTTGGGCAACCCTGCCCTAGTGGAGAAACTAGGGATGAGACTTAGACCACTCAAAGTGCCAGTCGCATTCTGCCAGTTAGATGGCTCGTGAGCAGGGGGGATCCCAGCAACAATCATCACTAAGCCAATAGAAATGCGGATGGGGACGCACACAGACACTCTGAGTTTTATTGTGACCGCAGGCATGGAGAGACATTTGATGCTGGGATTAGCGTGGCTTCAGAAATGGACCCCCTATATGAACTGGAGGAGGGGACTGCTAAAAATCTGGCGATCTGAAACTCAAAGGAAACTGGGAAGAGACTTAGGGATCCCAAAGCTGAGGCAGGAGGTGGGCACTGCAGTGCAAGAGAGGAAGAAGGCTGATTCCCAAATTCCGCTGGAATACCGGGATGTGTTTAGTGAGAAGGGTTCAGACAAACTCCCACCCCATCAGCCAATGGACTGCTCCATAGAGATCCTGCTGGAGGCTAAACTACCCAAACCCAGATTGTACTTGATGACCCTTAGAGAACTAGAGGAACTACATTCTTTTATAGACAAAAATCTGAAGTGGGGTTCATCCAGCCAGCCATCCCGGTACAGCTCCGGGAGAAAAAGGATGGGTGCTTATGCCTATATGTAGACTATAGAGGGCTAAAAGATGTGTGGTGGAAAATGTCTACCCCCTGCCCCTAATGAAAGACATGTTAGCCCAGTGATGGCGAACCTTTTAGAGCCCGAGTGCCCAAACAGAAACCCCAAACCCACTTATTTATTGCAAAGTGTCAGGGCCGCATCAGCATTAAGATGCCCTTGGGGGGTGGTGTGGCGTGGCCCAGTGGGTGGGTGTGGCCAGCTCAAAGTCACTCACGTCAGGGGTGCCTGGGCGGGCATGGTGGGTGCAGGAGGGCAAAGTGCATAGGTCAGAGGGAGGCCCACTCCCTCTCCATGCAAGGAGACCTGGCTTTGTAACCAAAGCATCCTCAGCAATAGGATGGGAGACCACCAGGGGATGGCAAAAGGGCCACAGGGCTGCTGGTTACCAAGTGCTAAGGCAGGACTTCCCTCAGGCCCTCCCTCCCTCACATTCCAATCTACCTCCTTCCTTCCTCCCTCCCTCCCTCCCCTCCTTCTCTGTCTCCCTCCTTCTCATTCCCATCTTCTTCCTTCCTTCCTTCCTTCCTTCCTTCCTTCCTTCCTTCCTTCCTTCCTTCCTTCCTCCCCTCCTTCCTCTCTCTCTCTCTCTCTCTCTCTCTCTCTCTCTCTCTCTCTCTCTCTCTCTCTCTCTCTCTCTCTCTCTCCCCCTTTCTCCAAAGTCCAAACACATGCGTGCTACTTCCCTTGCTCGCCCTGCTCATGGCGTGGGTGCCCACAGAAAGGGCTCTGTGATAAGAGAATTAAACAACTGGGTGATTTGGGGCCAGTCATTCTCTCTCAGCCCAATCCACCTCCCAGGTGTGTTGTGAGGAAAATAGGAGGAGAAAGGTATGTTGGATATGTTCGTTGCCTTAAGCTATTTGTAAAAACAGTATAGGCGAGATATAAATAAAAATAAAATTAATTCATTAAATAAATACTGGATTTCAGGACCTGTACTGATTTTCTAGACACGTAGGGAAACCAATCCAAAGTAAGCAGCAGGTTGCCTAGAAGATAATATGAGATCCCTTCAGAAGGCTCCACTTTGCAAAAGATAGGTAGGTAGGTAGGTAGGTAGGTAGGTAGGGAGAGAGAGAGAGAGAGAGAGAGAGAGAGAGAGAGAGAGAGAGAGAGAGAGAGAGAGAGAGAGAGAGAGAGAGAGAGAGAGAGAGATACATAAAAAGACCTACTTCACTGTTGCATGACTGTGACCAGGCATCACTGGACAAGAAAGAAAATGTCTGGGCCCAACAAGAGCTTCGGGTGCACCAAGCCGTGATAAACATGAGTTCAGTTGATCCCACACTGTAAGAATCCACTCAACCATCTTGCACACTGGATCACAGGGAGGCGGCATTTGTCCCCTGAACTGCACAGAATAGAACAAATTATTACTTTTTATGATAATCTTATGTTGCTCTTTAAAGAAAGTAAGCAATTTCCAGATGCATACATTGCAAATCACAGGAAATAATATTTTTTAAAACAGATTTTGGGAGCAGGTTAACACCTGGGAATTTACTGTTTGATAATTAGGTTCAATTTGTGATTACCCAAAGAAAAATGACTCCAAATTTAAAATGATTTGCTCTTGCCTTGCCCCCCTTAATGCAGAAAAAGATGAAACAGAATTTAAAACTCAAAAACAAGATGCTGTTCTCAATTACTGCTTTGTAACCAAAGGTAGCATAATCCTTCTTAATATTGTAGAAGTTCTTTCTTTCAAATTATTCATTTGGTAAATAGTTAGTTGGAGGTCATCTAGTTCAACCTCTGCTCAGGCAGGAAACCCTATACCATTTCAGACAAATGGCTGTCCAATCTCTTCTTAAAAACTTCCAGTGTTGGAGCATTCAAGCTTCTGGAGGCAGGTTGTTCCACTGGTTAATTGTTCTGTCAGGAAGTTTCTCCTTAGGTCTCCTTATGTTTACCATGGATGCTTTAATTAAATGAACATTTATTGGATTGCT
The DNA here is from genome assembly GCF_001527695.2 of Protobothrops mucrosquamatus. Lineage (NCBI taxonomy): Eukaryota > Metazoa > Chordata > Lepidosauria > Squamata > Viperidae > Protobothrops > Protobothrops mucrosquamatus. The sequence goes on from NW_015386529.1 coordinate 619,090, forward strand.
GTAAACTGCAGTTTTATTTGATGGTGAATTAATGAATGAAATATTAGGCAATGCCTTCCATCCCCCCTCCCTCTGATAAAGTGAGTTGTAGTTCACAAAAACCTATTCTATTCTATTCTATTCTATTCTATTCTATTCTATTCTATTCTATTCTATTCTATTCTATTCTATTCCACTCTCTACTCTCCACTCCATTTATTTGCCACCTAGCTTGCTGTGGGGCATTCTAGGCAGCTAGAATTTTATTGGAATAGGTTACTCTGTAAATATGTTATCAGTTTTCTTCTGATTTTTGGCTACTATAGAATAATACAGCTCTCTTTCTGCCATTTGTATAGGTATATTCTCAAAAGGGAAGTCCTTAGATAAGGTAACTGGATTCACAATATATATATACTAATACTCTTATGTCTGCACCTTTAACTGGGTGAAACGGTGCTTCATAGAACAAAAAACCTTAAAGTTACCTTGCAAAAGGCTATCAACTGCTTCAGCTAGGTGTGCCTCATTATCAGTGGAAGATAGCAAAGTTCAGCTTAGGGTGGCAGGTATAGGGTAAAGTGCACACTAGTCAAAAGGGACATAGGCAGGTGTAGGGATTTGCAGCACACATTGCAATTTAAATGTGGGTGGGCTACCAAGTGCTTGAGTTTTGATTATTTGACCATAAGTCTGGCCATTAACTACCATTCATTCAGTGCCATCGTAACTTTGAGCAGTTGTTCAGCAAGGATTATCTGCATTTATATGTATATAGCTGAAGCTGTAAGGATGTTGTTGGTTCTGCCAATGATAATAAATGAAGAACTGGACAAGCCTTATAAGAATGAGCAAAATATGTACAAAGACAGATTCTTGCACATTTCAGAGGCAGTTTTTATCCCACTGGACTGGATCCAGAAACAGCACAGTCTAATAAACACACCCTGTCAACATTGTATGAAACTATTGTGCTAAATTCCCAGCTGAATCATTACAGAAATATTTGCTACACAGATTTCCTACAACTGACAAGCAGTCACAAGAGGAAACAGGATATAATATTACACAAATAATAACTTGCAAAATGTGCTGTATAAACCATCTTATGGAGATGATCTTGGAGCAAGTGACTATTGTACATCATGATTTGTGCAAAAATAAAAGGCATTTGGGATAGAAACATTCTTCCTAATGACTCTTTTGTCTATTCACATCATTATGTTGTTAGAGAAAATAGTTAATTTAATGATGTAGAAAATTCTCAGACATTCACATGTTGAGTTGTAAAATCATTGGCTCAGATCACAAATGAGCTTGGTTCAAAGTTAGCCAGAATGGAGGTGAAGGCAACTTTCAAATACAATAGTCAAAACAGGAAAAAAAGTGATTTAATGCAAAAAAAGGGGGGAAATCCAATCATTTACTTAGAAAGGTGAGATTACCTCAGTATAATGGGGGATTGGAGCTATTTATGTATATGGCAGTGTGGAATATACTTTGGCTCAATTGTTGAGAATTCTCAATTTTAAAAGTATGTAAGTCCATAGCATTTTTTTCTAAGAAGAAATGTGAAATTGTAAATATCACTAACAAAAGATTGTAGACCCTTGCTTCCTGAAGGCCTTCTCCAAATATCCTTCTCCAAGGATATATGAATTGACACTGAGAAGTAGGACCAGCTTTAGCATGTCAGATAGGATCAACTACTAGGGTTCTAGGACTTTAACCTACTGACATTGGCCCTCATAACCTCTAAGCATTTCTAAATTTCTCACAGTGACTGATGGTACTCCTATTACTATACTCAGGAGTACCATCAATGGAAGACCAGTTACCATCCACCATTAATCAAGGCTTCCCTCAAACAGTCTTGCTAAGACATATTTTTATAGTGATAAAGGCAAATCAATGCATATACTTGCTTGATTTGGGTCATTTTAATGATAACATTTGTATAAACTGAGAGCACTTGAGAGATATAATAGAGATAGAAACAAAGTCCAAAATGTTACAGAAGAACTTGACATAAGTATTCAGTTAAGGTATAATATCATGCTTTGAAGCAACAGCTATAATGGAAATTCCTTTCAAAAAAAAGGAGAAAAACCCACATCTTTCTAATCTCAGTGATTTATAGCCCATAGCCAGATTGGGAAGACCAACTATAGAAAGATTTTTATTTTTTTAATTCTGAGTTAACTTGCAGTTGGCATTTTAGTGAAACTGCCCTTAAAAAGGTAATGTAGTTAGCACTGTTGTGCCCATCTGGGCTTAAAATACATATAGTTCTGCAGCAAGGCAGAACAGGCAGGACCATGAATGCATCTTGTGAATTAAGGAGATTAGCTTTTTGAACATACATACACAATTTATTCAAATTTATCTTATTGAATACACACACTAGGCAAAGACTAAGACAGAACTATTTCTTTTTAGTAAAACAGAACTTGCCTTTTACCTGAAAGAAAAATATGGTAATATTGCAGAGTTAAGTTAAACTGTACCTAAAATCTTGATTTTCTCAGAGCGCTTATAGCTCCTACTGGGGCTAAATATCTTACAGTATATAAAGACTTTGGATATGGCTGTAAATTTATTATTACCTTTATTGTAAAAAGAAATATATCAATGGATTCTTCTTGGCTGTTAAGGCCCAGCTCCTCTACCTAAAAATTCCTGGGATGCCATTGCCTATGCTAGTTTTGGAAAACATCTATTTTGGTCTGCGTTTTCTCACTCAAAAGTTGGAATTTATCCAAGAAAACTCTTACCTCCACTTTAGTTATCCTTTATCCCCTGTTCAATTATCTGAGTATGGCTACTTCAAAAACTTCAACCAGGAGAGGAGTGCAAGTACCTCCTCTCCCATTGCTGGCACACAATTCTACTACAATTCTCCTCCCCCATCTATTTCATGAATAGTCCCGTTCAAGGAGTATAAGGACAAAAGGAGAGAGGTTGGAGGATTGTTGTTAATCAAACTGGGGAAAGAGAAGAACAAACTGGTTTGTTTTTGGCTTAGGATCAACTACAAGACCAAGAACTACTGTAGCATTGCAATCCTTGTCCCATATTTGAAGCAACAATTGTGATGCCCCAACATTTTTAATTTTACATTAGGAGTTTTTCCCTCACATTATGTAAGAAACTGAATTAAGAACCAGGAAGTTTCAGCTTCAGCCTCAAACCGTAAGTTATTGCAATGACTCATACCGAGCCTACTTCATACAGATAGTTGTAGGGATTATTATAGTAATACTTGGGCTCTGACATTCTAAAGTGGAAAATGTCAATGTTATAATCACAATACATTTAGCTTACTTTTTTTTAAATAGCAAAGCACAAACCTATGGATAACATTCAGTTGCGATGAAGAGGCAATCTTGGGGTTGTTGCCATGTATTAATAGCTGAGTGGATGTCCTTCTTAATTACTGTAAAACAGACATGGATCCTTTTGAGGAAAAGTCCGATCAATAGTGCAGGCCAAAGAGCATCCTTTTTGCACTAGGAACTGGCATTCCCATTCACTCCATTAAATAGCAATATTTTGACTATACTTTGAAGAGAAGATGATGTACCATCTCTCACTGGCTAGACATGAGGATTTGGAACTCTCCTTATTAGCAAAAGATCTGCTGTCAGCAAAAAACCTACTGTGGAGTTCAACCCTGAACGACATATATTCTCTTCTATTGCAAAAAACAAACAAAAAAAAAAAACACCTGCAACAACCCATACTGCACTGCAGTAGGTTTTGAGTAACTTGCCTAGAGACAATCTTATTCTGTGGTTTGACTATGAATCAGGATAAAAAATAAGCTAGCGTGGAATTGTTTTTAAAGCAACAACTTAATTGGAAACAATCCAATAATACAGTAAGTGTCAGCTTAACATAGCTTAACATCATTGATGAACCATACAGGTAATCCCCGAATTACGAGCGTTCACTTAATGCTTGTTCGAAGTTACGTGATCAGCACCCCCTAGTGTTTATAAGCAAGTCCCAAAATTACGAATACAAATGACTGCAGAGGCTCTGCATCATTCACCCTATTCACCCCCCCACTCCTCACAACTGCTTCCCCCTCCCTTCCTGACGCACAGGACTCACCTTGCAAAAATCTGTCTCTTCTGCGGTTTTTTTCCCTTTGAAGGAGAGGAGAGTCAGCTTGGAAATGACAATGGAAGCTCCTGGGTGCCATAATATTCTCTGCAAAAGAGATCATGGCCCCCGGAAGCTTCCATTCTCTGGGGGAGGGGAATGTTTGCTTTGTTTGCACGCCTAGGGGCAAAGCGTGGAATCGTCCATGGCCCGGCTGATCGGCTCACTTGCATGCGCATGCGCTAGCCTTAGTCTGAGGGCAGGAACAAAGTCTTCAACTGAGCAGGGAGGCATTGCGGAGCCAGGGCTTGGGTTTCTCAGCTCTGTCCGAATGGAAGAAAGCGGAGGCACAGCAGCAGGATTGCTTTCAAACAATAAGAGTTGGGTGTGCTGCTTGCTCGCATGCGCCAGCCTTATTGAAAGCAATCCCGCTGCTGCGCATCCACTTTCTTCCACTCAGATGGAGCAGCATACCTGCATCTTCTTGAGAGCAATCTTGCTCTGCGCCTTCGGTTTCTTCCTTAAGGATGGAGCAGAGAAACTCAAGCTGCTGCTACTCAAACACTTTTCATATGAGCGGAGACCTTGGGGAGATGGGAAGCTCCTTCTGTACGAAAATGGGGTGGTTGAAAATGCAGTGATTTGCTGTATTTTCAAGACTTGCATTCGCACGCAAAAGATGCTCTCCATCTCCCCAAGGTCTCCATTCAGATTAAAAGTGTTTGAACGCCAGCGGCTTGAGTTTCTCTGCTCTGTCTGAAAGGAGGCACAGAGCAGGATTGCTCTCAATAAGGCCGGCACACACGAGCGAGCAGTGCACCCGCGTCTTCTTGAGAGCAATCTTGCTCTGCACCTCCGGTTTCTTCCTTAAGGATGGAGCAGAGAAACTCAAGCTGCTGCTGCTGCTTGAGTTGGGAGGATGAGAAGGAGAAGAGCGGTCAGGATTTGGACTACCGGCCAGTCAGGAAAGGACTAGGTCGGGCAGGTTGGGTGGCTAGCTGGGAAGGGGAGATCCATCACTAGGCCCTACATGGCCTTCCCCACCCTGAGATACCTCATGTCCACGTAACAAGCCACATCTTAACGAGCAGGGAGTTTTCTCATTCAAGGTATGAGATTCACTCCAGAGTTTTCGAATTACAAATTGAATAGGCAGGCTCCATTACATTCATAACTCAAAGACTACCTGTAATCTGATATTGCTCTGCAGCTATGCTATTCAGAGACAAAGAAAGCATGATGTATTAAAAACTACCAGTCGGCTTCTGGGGCCTAGAAAATTACCAGCTGCTGATAGTGATTACTCCTAAAATTTATCCATCAAAAATAAAAGTTTATTTCTGCAACAATTTTCTTGGCCATAATGATGTATTCATGAGATCACTAGGAGTGAAGCTTGACATAAAGTGAGGCTGACTTTAGTAATCATCTAAAATCCCCCACTCACACGGGAGGACACACACTGGATCTAATTTTTGTCTCTGGCCAGTGGCAGAATGATCTGGAAATGGGGGAGGTAGTTATAGAGCCCCTGTCATGGTCAGATCATTCACTCCTTAGGATGGACTTCCGGACCGCTCCCCCCCGCC
>NW_015386529.1:625481-678531 GCF_001527695.2 Protobothrops mucrosquamatus
TGGACCACGGTATCATGCTGCGGCGCTTGGTGGAGTTGGGAGTGGGAGGCACCGTTATGCGGTGGTTCTCCTCCTTCCTCACCGACCGTACGCAGTCTGTATTGGCAGGGGGACAGAGGTCGACCCCAAGGCCCCTAACTTGTGGGGTGCCACAAGGGTCGGTCCTCTCCCCCCTACTGTTCAATATTTATGTGAAGCCACTGGGTGAGATCATCCGTGGCTTTGGGGTGGACTTCCACCAGTACGCTGATGATACTCAGCTGTACATTTCCACCCCAGGCCACCCCAATGATGCCCTTGACGTGATGGCCCGGTGCCTGGAGGCCGTACGGGTCTGGATGGGGAGAAACAGACTCAGGCTCAACCCTTCCAAGACTGAGTGGCTGTGGTGGCCGGCCTCCCGGCATAGTCAGCTGACTCCGTCGCTGACTATAGGGGGCGAAACTTTGGCTCCCTCGGAGAGGGTGCGCAATCTGGGTGTCCTCCTGGATCCACGGCTGACACTAGAAGACCAATTGACGGCCGTGGCTAGGGGGGCGTTTTACCGGGTACGCCTGGTTCACCAGTTGCGGCCTTTTCTGGACCGAGACGCCTTGCGCAGTCACCCATGCTCTTGTCACCTCCCGCCTGGACTACTGTAATGCTCTCTACATGGGGCTCCCCTTGAGGAGCATTCGGAGGCTCCAGTTAGTCCAGAATGCAGCCGCGCGAGCGGTGATGGGAGTGACTCATCGCTCCCATGTAATGCCGCTGTTGCGTGAGCTGCACTGGCTGCCGGTGGCTTTCCGGGTGTGCTTCAAGGTGTTGATTATCATCTTCAAAGCGCTCCATGGCATCGGACCTGGTTATCTCCGAGACCGCCTTCTGCCTCAGATTACCTCTCATCGGCCGATACGCTCCCACAGAGAGGGTCTCCTCAGGGTGCTGTCAGCCAGACAGTGCCGGCTGGCGACCCCCAGGGGGAGGGCCTTCTCGGTTGGAGCCCCCACCCTATGGAACGAACTACCCCCAGAGATCCGGGTGATTCCGGATCTCCTCTCCTTCCGCCGCGCCCTCAAGACATGGCTATTTAAGCTAGCAGGACTGGCCTAAGGGTTATCTTAATTTGGTTTTAAAATAATTTTAAAAAGAAAAGGCCAATAATTTAATATTCTATTTTAATTACATTTTAAAATTAGTATTTTTGTATTATGTACCTGTTTTAGATGGCTGTAAGCCGCCCTGAGTCCGCTGGGANAAAATAAAATAAAATATATTTAGTTGTGAATAACTGTCTCAAACTTAAACATGTAAGATTCCTACCTTGCTTAAAACCTTCCTTCGCAAGAATCTCCGCAGGAGGCCATGGATTGGTTCTCCATCCCATCTTAGCTGAACCCAGAGGAAATGTTGCTGAACCATCAAGTCAGAGCCCTGAAGCCGAGATTTTGCAATGGTCCCCATAAAGAAACAGTTTTCATGGAAGTAATATGTATATGATGCTCCATTGGCTAAAATAATGTTAAAACATAAGAAAAATGTATATTTTATGTAGTTCTAGTATAAAGAATTTCCCAAGCCAAATATAAATCAATTAAATGAGTTAAAAATCACTAAAGGACTTGAAATGGCAAGAGACAGAACAAAATGGAATCCTATTCTTTTAATGTTTCTTTTCTCTTCAATTCCTGATTACAACCAATCCAAATGAATTAATGTATTTTATACCTTTTTTTACAGTGTAGAGGTTATCCAAGCCACGATTTTCAAGAGGTTGAAGAAACTCCCCGAGTAATTCTGATAATGAGGCTTTTTCTAAATTTTCTAAAATGACGATGATTCTGTTGCTTATTGAAGGCTGTTTCACCGGAATCAAGCAACCTGGAAATACGCAGAGTTTATTGTGTCTGGCAAAAGAAAGTCCATTTCACATGTCTAGAAGGTATTCTCATTATATTTGATGGGGGATGGAACAACCTGAATTACCAATGATGAGCAAAAAGGGAGGGTAAGATGATTGCACATGAACAAAATTATATGGTTGCTCCATAAACCGAAAAAGTCTGTTATTCTAATTACAATGAATTACTAGCAGGAAAAGACACGTAGAGGTGTGGCGGATTCTCCAACTAGAGTGGGGGAGAGGAGTAGAAAACACTGGTCAGCTTGGAGTCCTTCCAGGGAAGGAAGTGACAGGAAGTCAAACCACCTCCCATCAAGAATTCCTGAAGTCTTTGGCTGTTCCCAAGAAAATATACTCAGTCTGCTGAGATTCTTGTAAATAGGAAGGCAACAATAAAGAAGCAACCCTGATCAACTCATGGTGATTCCTTGCATCTGACATCAATATTGCCAGACTGACATTCTTTTGGTAACAGCCAGTTCTGGGGGAGGGTGTGTGGCCTCCATTGCTTCATTAACTGCAAGGACTCCAAACTCTCCAATCTTTTCACCCCTCCCCCTATTCTAGCTGGATATTCCATCACAAGGGGACTCAAAATGTTAATGTCCATATAATATTAATATATAAATAAAAAACCAAAACAATGTTTTCAACATTGTACTCTTTAAAACAGTTAACGAAATACATTTAATGGGTAATCCATGAAAAAGTACTAATAGTTCTCATTGTGCCCCTCTTTTTTTTCTAATTTTGAAATATTTTGATAAAAGAATTGTGTTATAATGTAATCCATTTCTGTTGGAAATAAGCCCCATGGTGTTGAATGGAGTGTATTTTCATATAATTACTTGTTTGCATCCATGGCCTGTTATACTCCAATTGTTGGGAAGTCCCCTTGAGATGACTGGGTTTTTCAGAGGTGGCCTATTAGTATCAGGAAGGAAATGGTCTGAGAAAAGTTCTGATAATAGAGAGGAGAGCCTTACAATTGTCATGCTGGGAAAACAGAACAAAAAATCTTAGAGACAAGCCATGAATCCACTGAACCTACTCTTTCCCCTACCCTGGACACATCTCTATCATTAGAAAAAAATTAAGCCACTCTTGGACATAGCATACTGTAATGAATCAATATGTACAATTAAATAATCCAATAAAAAAGTTTCTCTTATACTTTGTCAGATTTTAGATATCTCAGAGATTTTCTGAATTAAAAAGTAGCTTTGCCAGTGTAAGCACCAATAAGCATACAGCCTAAAGTCAGAAATAATTCATACCATTGTTGATGAATACTTCTGCAAGTTGCTCCTTGGATAAATCAGCATCTACCTTCACTTTGACTATATCACAGCAGAAACCTGCAGCCAGTTGCTTGTGCTATGTCAAAAATTTACAAATTTAATAAATATTTATAGTATCTTCTTTCATTTTTCCAAATGCTGTGCAGTTTTATCCTTTTACCTTCAGACACAGGGCTATCTGATAAGCCACGTAGTCTTGTAAACTTCCTTCTGGACCATGAAAGATAATATTATGATACTGTTCCACCTAGGGAGAAACACAATAATATTGATGTACAATATGCAATTCTAAGAGGTGGTATTTTCGGCAGGTCTGTTTCAAAATTAATAGACACACAAACACAAGCAGACACAGGCCCACACAGGCAGACACACATATTGTTTTATGGAATAAATGTGTACATACATACTCAAAATAAGAGTTCAGTTGGATTTACCAGTATTACCAGGAAAGGAAGAATAGGATTCCAGCCTTCCTTTTCCTTTCCTGTTGTATTAACAATGGTGCTCTCTAAACCCTCTGGTAGGTGGATTCCTTATTTTTACGTAGCTTTCAGGCTTAGACCAAATAGATGGCATTCATCTTTTGTTTTCATGAATGTTGGTAAGAAACAGCTTCCTAATTTTTAGCAAAATAATTTTCCTGTAACATCAGAAATTGAGCACTAAACAAAATAACAGTCAGTATCCATAAACAGGTCAACTTTTTAGTGGAAGAACTAAGGATACAAAGCTGATTAGATTTTAGGAGTATGTTAAGAGATTCAGCCTGATTGATGGAAGCCTAACATTATTATCTTTTACTGGGAAGCTCTAGGAACAAGGAATCTACCAGTAAAGTTTTAAGTTATCAAACTCCCACGACATACCCATACACACCCTTTCAAGCCAATAGAACCATTAAAATGGACAATGACTATAGATATGCTTAGAGCTACAGATATGCTTAGATATCTTAAATTAAATTGCTGAACTCCCCCCCCCCTTTTTTTTTTTAAACTGCAGGTTCCAATACTATTACTACAGTTGTGTTGGGAGCCCTAAAGCACTTCTGGATTGAAAGGATTGAATGGTGACATCACTGCTGCCATCACTTCACGTCCCTGTTAAGTTGCCCACCTAAGTTGTAGCCATTTATCTACTTGCGGTTGCCCGCTTTTGAACTGCTGGGTTGGCAGGAGCTGGAGCATGTGATAGGAGCTCACCCTGTCCCATGGTAGCAACCAGGTCTCAAATGCGAGCTTGCCAATCATCAGCCCAGCGTCCTAACCTTGTGAGCCCCTGTGCTCCCTGCAGATTCCAGAATTCCTTCCTTATAGATGTCACAAGTGTTATGATTTCATATTCTATTGCAGAACACAGGGGCAGCTGGTATATGTGGGTTCCTCACTAAAGCACCTTGTTATAAAATGACTGCTTGGAATCTTGATCTGATCCAGCATAATTTTTCTAATACTCTTAGAACAGTGGTGGGGAATCTGTGATTCACCAGATGTAGCTAATCTAAACTTCAATTGTACCTGAATATAGACCATGCTAGATCACTAGTGTCTCTTTGGTGATCTTAGGGAGAGGTTAATGCTTTGACTCATACACAGGAATCAAGCAATTTAGAGTATGTTCAACAAAGTCAAACATCCAGGAAAAAATGGTGGTTTGCTGACAAAGCTTCTGCTTCTCTTGAATGGCTCTTTTCACAGTTTATTCTAAGCAATGAAATGAATTGATTGATTGACTGATTATGTGCCATCAACTTCTAGTGACCACATATATAGATTTTCTCCAAGACAATTGAATGAAACCAGGGAGGAAAATAAAATTTTCATAGTCAAAGGTTTAAGGGAGAGAAGTAGACACAATCTTCCAACCTCAAAATAATGTTACATATTCCAGTCGCAGTTATTCAAACAGTTAAACATAAATATAATTTTGCCATTACTTTTTGTCACAAATAATCTGCTTCTTAACACTATAAATCAGGGGTGGGCAACTATGGCCCCTTTATGACCTGTAGACTTGAACTTTAGAATTCTTGAGCCCAGGTTGTAAAGGGGCCATAGTTGCCCTCCGCTGCCATAAATGATACCCCAGGGAAAGAAATTAGTTTGTTGCAGTGGCCAAACTCCTAATTCTCTTCTTCTCATTCATGTCAGGGAGTCCTGACAGGACTAGATATCAACAAACTTTTCCCAAGTGCTTAGGTAGGAAATGAGAATATTTTATAGGATTTTACTTCAGCATATTTATAAAAGTGGCAAGTCAGAAAGAAATATAATATTGTTAGGAAGTATTAAGCATCTTCATACCAGCCTGAGATAATTCTGTAAAGTTGGAAGATGGATCATAGATGCATAAGTCACACTGTGCAGATATCCTTCTTGGGGACCTATAGTACAAAGAATAATGAGTACAATTCCATGGTTAGGAGGGGCTAAGTATTAAATTATACACTACTGTAAATGCATAGCATTCGCCTACAGCTGTAGTTTTTATTAAATTAATCAATCCAAACTGCCTTGAAAAAATTTCTCTGTGAGTTATTGTGGCTATATTGGATAACAATGAAAAACAAAATTACATGCATGCTTTAGGCAAGCATTCTGGAAAATTCTAACCTCTTTAGATATGTTACACCTTTATGATAATCATAATATCTGTAATGTAGGACAGAACTGTTATGACCATATTCCAAGGTGGTGAGGCTGAGAATGGAAAGGCCCCCCGAATGATAGTTTAAATAAAACCTTCTTATTTTATATTTTATTTATGTGAGAGAGAAATATAAAATTGTAGCTCAAAACCAATTATTGAAAATAATTTGCATATGATATGAATATTATGTGTATTAAGCTAAGAAAGAATTATCTAGAAAGATAATTAAAAATTAGCTGTTGTAGCTGAACTTCACATTTTTAACTGTGAACATATTCTAGGAAGGGTATTGAACTTTAAAAATTAAAAAGAATATATTGAAGATGACAATCCTATAACTTTTCATTAAAATGTGATATATGATGCCAGACAGAAATAAATGAATTTACCAAGTAAAGATATGATGATATGTTCCACCTCACTGCTTTTCAAAAATTCCCAAGGCGGCTGGGGAAAAGTCTGACCTACTGACCATGAAATATTACCTGAGAAAGAAAGAAAGAAAGAAAGAAAGAAAGAAAGAAAGAAAGAAAGAAAGAAAGAAAGAAAGAAAAGGAGTTCAAAGGCATACCCAGAGCACTAATAGTTCTATTATGATGCAATTTATACAATACATCACACACTTTTATATTTACCACAGTGACTATAGTACAACTCATGTGGAGGACTAAACAGTTCATTATTTTCTCCATCATATTTGAAAATTGAAATAAAGTTCAGGTAAAAAAATGATAACTGAAATTGTTGGATTTCTGCAAATAAGGGTAAAGATAAAGTTTAATGAAATTTCTACCAGGCTTTTTATTGTAACTATTATTAATTTATAATTTGGCATTCATCTCTTTTATTATTCATAGATTAATGCAGACTAAAGAAAATTACTGGAGTCAATATACATACATTCATTTTGCATATTATTCTACAGACCACATGAAGTGTATAGATTCCACATGCTTTATCACTGATAACCTGACTCCTACAATAATAATAAAATTGGACTGTAATTTGTAATATGTATAATAATTTGTTCCAAATTAGCCCCTTTGATTGTTCGTAAAATAATAAAGATGGGATAAAAACAAACAAAATAAACTATGACTCCACTCCAATTCCTAATTTGTCCTGATACGCTCACCAGGAATCATGGTTTAATACAAACTCAAATCAATTCCTAACTAAACTACTAAGCCAGGTACGGGGGGGGGAGGGGATGAATTAATCACACACCGGGATACATACATTATATTAAAATGGGGTGCACAGAATAAGTCACAGTTGGTTTCATATATCACACTAAAATCATGAATCATGCTGTACAAATCAATGACTGGGTTAATACAAGACAGTAAATTTAAAAAAAGCCAAATATCAACATTATACTGTAGTTGAGTGTGATATTATATTATAGGCTTATTATCATTCAGACGCAGGAAAGAATAGATAAAGCCAAGTTTTCCTTGAGGCCCCTGGTGAGTGTTAAATCTGACAGTCTTTATATTCTACCAGCTTCTTGTAACTGGCTTAGATTTACAGAAGGTACTTTTTACATGTGAAAGATCTGTGAAACAACAGTGCTTACCCAGTTTGATGGATAATATACTGCTCGCAGTGAGGCCCATGCTGAATTCTGTGGTGTTATTAGGTGTCAAGTCTTCCAAGCTTCTCCATTCATCAGAGGCAATTGCTTGGAAATGGTTTGTCACTGCCTGAGTTACTGCTTTTGAAAAATCATCCCAGGTTGTCTGTTTTCGTATATTTAACATCCACACAATATTTTCCATATCAAAATCATCTGTACCATAGCAAGTTTGCTCAATCTGGGTTGCAGCAATCCGTAAAGGGATTTTAAAAGCATCTGTTTAAGTAGAATTAGAAAACTGAACATGTTTGCAACCGAGGCATAGCATTTACCAGTACATTTTTTAATGCTTTGCATTCCTGGATCCAAGAACTAGTTCTGCGTTTACATTAAAATATGAATCCAAGAGAAACAATGATTTTTTAAATAAAAATTATTTCACTTTACAGCAAAGGTTTACACAACAGTGGTCTCAGATCCACCTTCATAATCTTTGATTATTGTATGATCCTTTTCTTTCATTAGATGAATATCGAATATATCTAAAATGCTTCAGATCACAATAGACGGTAGCCATTTGCATAACACACTTTAGAAACATTATAGCTGGATAGAACGCATGAAAGTTTTATTTAAAATCTGACAAAAAGGTGAAATATTACAAATTTATATTTTCATTTCATGCTTCATGTGCTGTTTGAATCAGAAATGAGAAAAGTGTGGAGTATTCCTCACAACCATGTTAATGTGTTTTCTTCCTATCCCTGAGATGGAAGGAAAGTATTTTAATCAGTTGCAATGTTCCAACTTTACACACCTTGGTGATAAGGCCCAGTAGTGTTGCTGTCCACACACAATGTAATAGCTACAGTATATAGAAAACTGCATGGATATGTTCCAGTTAATAGAAATCAAGCTCAGTTCAATAGAGAATTTATCTTTTAAAGTATCTACTTCCTTTTCATCAGCTCTTTCCACCGTTGTCCATATGTCCATATTACTTATATTTTAATAAGTTTTTATCTTTGTACTGTGAGGTATACAAGAAATGTACATGTTGCAATTTTCCATTTCTGCTAAAGGAATAGGCATATAGAGGCACTTAGCCAAGGTATTTTTAGGAAAGGAGATATGGTAAGCTGGAGGAATAGAGAGAAACTATATACACTGACTTAAAGCATACTTTTAGAATAGTGCACACTATTGTAGAATAGCATATAGCTTATGAATGACATATTATCCATTTATGTAAGGTTTATTCTTTATAAAAACTGCCTAGAGTTAATATTTTAAAGTATAAATATGAACCAAAGTGCAGCCATGTTTAACCGAAGCATGAACTCTGTTACACACATAGCTTCTAGATGCAAAGCAGGCATTCTTATAGCTAAACAAGGGAAGACATAAATCTTTTATAATTGCAATTATTCAGTTTGGGTAACAGTTCACCTTGTAGATAAGTCTATACCCTTAGTTAGCAGGATGTTACAAATCATGCCATAGACAAGGAATGGAAGATAAGACAGAAACAAAAGGGGCTTTTGATCTAATAATTGGAGGGTTTGGTAATTGTAATGGTTGTTAGGCAGTGGGAAAGCATGTGACCAGGTGGGCCTATCAACTGGGCTCACTTTGGAAGGATGTGGCGTGATGCACGGGACAGGGTATAAAAACCTCTGCAAAAATTGATTCAGGTGTGGACTCTGGGATTTTCCATTACCAAGAGTTCCACCAGCTTTTCAAAAAGAAAAACCAGAAAGGCCATTGCTTCCCCTATTTTAAATTTCAAGAATATCCTACCATATTATTATTGTTCTAGCCAAATCATAATTTCTACATCTTGTGAAGGCTCTTGCTTTAATATTAACTTATTCTACTGTATATAAGCTTTCCATAACTTGGCATCCTTCAAATATATTGGGATTACAAATCCTACAATTCCCAGAGAGCTCATCTTTACTAGTGTTTATGGTAACTGTCATCCAATTTATATATACAAGCTACCTAATTGAGGAATGCTCAACTAAAAGGAAATGCAAAAAAAAAAAAAAGCAGAAGTAGGATTTTTTTCTTCTGTTCTGATAATCCCAAACTAAAAATATGTTTACTTAAGATACTTAGTAAAATATACATGCATTTTTATTGATCATTTTTGAATAAGCTGCATGCGTGCACGCAAACACCCATACCCACTTCAGCTCTAAAGGGAACAAAAAGAGAAATTTATTGGAATCATTAGATTATCTTTTCTCCCCACACGCTCCTGCCAATTTTTGCTGGTCCATGAAATGGGATGGCATTCAAATGTGTATGGTTAGGAAAGAAAGTCACCACAGATGGCAAAAGTAAATATCTTTTTTTCCTGCTTTAGTGTGTAAAATCTACTTTATTCCTTCATTTAAAATGCTGATTGTGGTTTGCTACAATAGATGCTCTGGTAAGAGTATGAAGTTACTTTGCTGCTGCATAAGTCAATTTCTCAATTGATGTAAAAAGGTTCAACTTAATTAACCCTTCCATTTAAAGTTCCATGTGAGAGTGCCTAGGGGAAAAATCCATTCCATGCTAATTTAGGTGTCTAGATATGCTACGTCAGACTGCTCAATTTTTAAATGGACAGAGGGATTAACACTGGAGCTCTGCCAAACTGCAATGCTCACAAGGGTGACTACAAGAAGAGCATATATGGTGAATTTTTTCTGACTTGTTTCCAATGTCCAAATTCCAGAAAACAGAAAAACAGGAGAAGGAAAGGACAAGCACCAGTCTTTTCAAAGGATGCAACTCACGTTTGCATTTGAGTACCATGATTATAAACTGGCAAGAAGCCATGAGCATTGCAATTGAGAATGGTCTCAGTGAAAAACCCTGAACAACCATAAGATTGGTCTGCAAAATCGAAATAATGATATCCTCTCACTGAATTAGCTTGAGAAAATATAAATTCAGCATGAAATAATAAGCGTGATTTTGACAACTTTTCTTTAATGTAAATGGGACATAAAAGAATAGAAGTGATTAGTGCTAAAATGATTAAATATTATGAATAATCAACAGTGCTCTAATGCAGGGCTTTTCAACCTTTTCACCCACTGTACCACTTTTAGGATATGGCACTATCCGAGTACCACCAGTTGCCTAGCAAGGTGTCAAAAACTTGATGACACACACACAAAAAGGAAAAAAGTGATAAAGTACAGGTAGTCCTCGACTTACAACAGTTCGCTTAGTGACTGTTCAAAGTTACAATGGCACTGAAAAAAGTGCCCCCCAAGCCACCGCCGAGCAAGACACCTGCCTGCCCACCCGGCGGCGCTCTTTCTCCTGTCCGAGGTTTTCATTGTTGTGAGCATTTCTGTTGAGGATTGGCAGTGGGGGTGGGGTGGGGGGTGTTTGGTTTTTATTTCCCCCGTCTGCTGGGTGGTTGCAGCAGGTTTTGGTCACTTCACATCACCCTGGGACACTGTGACCGTCATAAATATGAATCAGTTGCCAAGAATCTGAATGTAAATCACAAGACCCTGGAGATGCTGCAACATTCCAGCTGATCGGCGCTTCTTCTGGGCTCAGCAGAAGTGCCAGGATCAGCGCCGAGCTCCAGCTGGATCCTGGCACTGATCCTGGCACTTCCACTGAGCCCTGACAGTCCCGAAGAAGCGCCGATCCTGGCGTTTCCGCTGAGCCCTGACAGCCCTGCAGCTCCAACCATCTCTCGTTCAGGCTTGTGCGGTGCTGCCACTGGTTCCGCTCATTCCCCTCCCCCGCTACCACTTTTCTAGGATGGTCGTGTACCACCTGCCAGGTGCCAATGTACCACAGGTGGTACCCGTACCACTGGTTGAAAAGCCTTGCTCTAATGTGCCTTCAGTCTGTACTATGTATGGCTAAAAATTATGGCAAGGCAAGTCTGAAAATCTTTGACAAGGACGGCTCAAGAGAAATGAGTGCAAACCATAAAAAGAGATATATGGTGAATGTCCGAAATGTAATAGCATATTTTACCTTAAATTTACAAAACCCACCCTAAATATTTTATGCCATCTCTATAGAGAGATAGAGAGGTTTATATCCTGTTTTTCTCAAAAAGCTTCAAATGGCACAGAGAGCTTTACCTTTTCAACTTTTCTCACAAAACAATTCTGACAAGAAGGTTGGACTGATCTTTGGCTGTTTTCACATGATGTGAACAACCTAGTCCATTCCAACATTCTTCCTAAAGACTGACTTCTCTCACCTCACCTCTTTTCTTTCTTCTTTTGCCAGAGCAAGTCCAAACAAAAGCATCAGTGTGCTATGATAACAGTTATCACCATCATGCAGAGCTTCAGACGAGCTGCCTGCGTCTTATCTATTCTCATATCATGTTTCCCCGAAAATAGGCCCCTCCCATTTTTTGGTGGAGGGGCTAATATAAGCCCTACCCAAAAATAAGTCCTAGTTAAGACCCTGCCCACTCTGTCCAACCTTGCTGCTGCAATGGGGTAGGAGGCTGCACGGCATACTGCGCCGCTGTCGCCACAAGAAGGCAAGGCAGGTGGGGGAGGAGGTGGAGCTGCCCCACGCTTACCGGTACTTCATCCCCCCCGCCAGACCATTCCTTGATTGGTGACCTTTCACTCGCCTCCCAAGCCGGACTGCCATGTTATGGCGGATGGGATGGGCGGGGTAGGCCTGGTCCCTCTCCATTTTGGAGCCAGGGGGGAGTGACGGTGAATGGCTCCGCTGCCACTGTGCGCCGCTGAAGGGGCTGTCTTTAAGCTTCACCCCACAGATCACCTGCCAGGGCACTGCCGCCACCTTTCTCCGCCGCCAATTCTCCTGGCCGCCTGTCGCGCAGAGAATGGAGAATGGAGAAAGCAGCGGCTCTGTGCAGGGATGCAGAGCAGAGAACAGCACTTGCTTGCTGTCTGCACTGCGCAGCGTCTCCCTTCTCCTTTCTGGAAACAGCAACCCCATTTTCTGCCGCTTCTCCTTCCGGCGCAGCTCCTCCCACTTCCCGAAAGCATTTATTTGCTAACCTGCTTTCCAGCTCTGGCGTGTTTCTCTTCTACTGCAGGGAAACAGAGTTTGTGGGACTAAAAAAAAGTTCAGTCAGACCTTCCATCTTCTTGCAAAATCTTTTTTTCCCCCGCCGATCAAGGAATGGCCTGGCCGGGGGGAAGGCTGAAGTACCAGTAAGCAGGTGCGGGGCACATGGGGTAGCTCCACCCCTTCCCCCACCTGCCCTGCCTCATTGTGGTGGCGGTGGCGCGATATGCCATGCGGTCTCCTGCTACAAGCGGCCACAGCAAAAGTGGGCCAGCAGCTACGCAGGCTGCTGGATGGGGCTGTTGTGCCACCGCCACGAAGCGAGACAGGTGTCACAAAAAATATAAGACACCCCCAAAATTAAGACCTAATGCCTCTTTTAGAGGCAAAAATAATATAAGACATGGTCTTACTTTTGGGGAAACACAGTAATCCCATTATTTCTCACTAGCCACGGGAGGGAGCACAAACAACGCCAGAAAGAAATTTACTAGAGCAGCTCCATATCTCAAGGGCTGCCTAGGATGGTCTTTTGATCTTTGGAAAGGTAAGGATTATTTATGCTCCATCAGTATTTTGGGCAAGAATGACTAGGGGAAGCCTGATTTCATTCTGAACAAATTAGATCTATTTGGGGCTAAATTTAATCTCTAAAGACCATTATATCATTTGAAAGTGTCATGACAAACTCTCTGCAACTACAAGATCTAGTCAAGCATCCCAAATGAACAGGGCCAGTGGATGACCATGGCTGTGAGTGGACTTGGACAATACCATAACCATTCCATCATTCAGGCTTTCCACCAGAGAACATTCTCTATTGTCAGGTTACATAGAAATAGAGAGGAGTCTTAACATCTGTAATTAGTAGGATATTCTGCATCACATGGGAATTGTGCATACTTTATGTGTTTTACAGAAACACTCTGGTACTCATATAAGACTGTTAACTTACTCAAGTTCTCTAGAAGATGTTTACAATCATCAGTAGCAACATCATGTAGTGTTCGGTTGCACTTATCTTTTCTTTCAGCCTCTAGTCCCCCATGGCTACACAAAACTTCTAGGCAGCTCTGGAAAGTTAGTAACAATATAGTTTGAAGGTTACAAAGGATCGGTATGAACTGGATTCAGCTTTTATAATCTTTTAAAATGAATGCTTCTCATCACCGAAACAAGTTATATATAAAAAGAACTAGCTTTCCTTCAGACATTTTTCAGCATGGGATTCCATGAATTTATATTGCATATTGCAACAATATTGCATATTGCACACACACATATACATATATAAAATAAAATGTTTTCTTTTTGATTACAAGCAAAACATACCTAATACTTATGCAGAAAATAAATAGACTGGATTAATTACAAGCCCCATTATTCCTAAGGAGTGAATATACCAAGTAAACTTTGAAGAATGATATAAATTATAGTGTTTATCAAAAGGCTCTGGGTTGAAGACCATGGTACAGGCTTTTTATGATATAACTGAATAGGAAAAATATATGCCACAGAACCCAGATTTGAAAAAGTGATCCTCTGCATTCATTTACTTTAGAGGGGAAAGATGATTTATAGATGTGTCAAAAGCCCAATGAGTTGATTGTAATAAATCTGATCAATGTTTATCAGTTTAAAAGTCTAAGAAGTATTTTGCTTTAATGTGGAAACAAGGCAGTTTATAAGCAGGCAATTTTTCACAGTCTGCACATATAGCCATTACTACTGTGGAGTCCACTGCAGTTTATATAATAGCCAAGTAGTACTCCAGTTTGAGTTGGCTCTTTTAGAAGGACACTATGTGAAGGGGCAATAGGGGTACAAGATCTATGACTTATTCATTTAATTTAGTCTTTCCAATTATACCCAGCTAAAATGTTTCTATTATGTCCCTTAGAGCAGGGGTGTCAAACTGCCGGCCCGCGGGCCGGATGCATCATCCGGAAGCCGCGCCTACCCCATTGCTGGCAATGGCAAAACTGTCCCGATACGTTGCGCGACGTCACGTGACATTGCGAGTCTGACATGTCTGCCTTAGAGGATAAGGAATAGCATAGAATTTAGACAGTAATCTTATAAGCCAACAATTAGGCACAACACTGGCCACAATTGTTAGAATACAAATATGTGAATTAGATTAATATTAGTTGCTTTATTTTCCTTTGGTGGCAATGAATCTGTAAAGGATTTTCATGTTTATCTTTTGTTAGATAATTTTAAATTCTATAATGTAGGATATTTACCTCAATCATCATTCCAGTCTTAAAACTGGTTAAATTCTCCTTCATCTTCATGACAACACATCCATATTTTTTATCCCCAAACTAACCTTGTCCCCTTTTTAAATAGCATCCTAAATTAAGATAAAATTTGGCCTCAAATATTTCAGCCAAGCATACCAGTGCAATTGTCATTTAAATCTGATGCCCAACATCCTAAACAATGTGCTAGATAAACAAATTGACCTTAAAGCCTTTTGATGCTGCTATGTGGGCTGCAGTCCAGCCATCTTTGTTTTCACGGTTGATGAGATCTGCAGGAACCACGGGATTTGCTTTATGGCTAAAGAAATCTTCACTCTCTAAGCTCAAGATGTTGTTAGCATCTGCTTCATTCTCAAAGCTTCCATCTCCTGATTTTCCATAATACATCAAAGACTTTAGGCAATCAACATTATCAGCATCAACAGCAGCATGAAATGGAGTCCAGCCATCCTAGATCAATTAAAAACAAATTTAAAACAAGTTCAGGATCCTTAATAAATGAGTTAGTACCACAAATGAATGAATGAATGAATGAATGAATGAACAAATAAGAAAACATTTTCTTAAACCTGTTCTTTTCTAAATATCTCATGTTTTTGCAATACTTTTGGTAAAGACTCCCTACTACTACCTTCCATATATCAGAATCTAATCGGAAAAGAAAATGCTTTATTTGACTTTTTGACCATAGCTGCTTTTAGAAAGAGAGAAAGAGACTGTAAATTAGGGAATAGGGCAAAATGAGTCTAATGAGTGCAAAGGATGCTTTTAGCTGTATGAAGTAAAATCATAAAAAAGTATGGTACAGAAAGCTCATCGATAATAATGTCTTGTATTCCTAGGAAATGTAGAAAAAATATCACCACATGGGAACACTGATGCAAGTATAAACACATGCTTATTAAAGATAATTTCTATTGTTTGGAGAAATGCATTTTGCATTTGTTTTCTTTAACTTCAGCTTTATTTTATGCATTTCCCACTAACTTCTACAAATATGAGGTATGATTTTTCATATGTCCCTGCTTAAAAACTGTAGCCTCTATTACAGTTACAGATATAACAGTTTATAACATATATGCTGGTTCTGTTTTTTTAAAGGCAATTATTATGACCAAAACAAGTATTTTAATTCATACCTTCACTTAGATCTAAATGGGGCATTGCCACCCAAAGACATTGCAGGTGATAAAACGCTATTGTTTCCCCTCTACTAGTGAGCTACACAATACTGAAATGCTAAGATAGTATAAGAAATCCCTGAGGAAGCCACCTATATTTCTTCTCTCCCCCCCTTCCTTTTAATTTTGTAGCAGTTTCAGAAATAAAGCAGACACATTAATTTGGGCAAAAGTAGAGCTAGATCTAGGGATAAATATATGGATAATTCCTCACCATGCTGGCTGGAAATTTTAGAAACTGCATTTTAAACTCTAAAGAATATCAGTTCAAGAAGGGCTCCGGTAGATCACATGTATTTGGGCCAAATTTCCAACTTATTGTTCTTTATTGGATAAAATAAACTATCTTGGTAAGATATATGTTATATGAATCATATTTTTCTTGATAGTGGAACAAATTTTGGGATTTGTTCATTGCCAGCTATGTAGATACTTCCATTGTTCTGCTCACCAATAAGACAATTATAGTCATTATTGGAACCTTGTCAGATATTTAATTTATTATTCTGGTTGGTTCCACAGTCAGCCAGATGCTTAGACTGAACTTGGCATTTTTATCCACTTATCTTTCCCAAAGACCTAGGATAGGCTGATGTTTTATTATTATTATAATTGCAAATCTTACACATTTATATAAGAATATGCTTACTTTTTGGCACTATGCGATGCTAGAAGTGTTTTTCTACATTAGCATAATGTAGAAAGCACAAAAGCACAAAGGAAGTACAACTCCTTTGGAAATAATTTTCAATTTTGTTTGATTCATTTCCTTTAAACAGCCAACTTCTGAATGCATATATTTACTTTTATTAATATACTCTGGGTTCTCTTCAAGTTATGTAAATTTTACACTTTTTATTACTAATCTTTCCCCTTTCCCCAATTAGTACATTTCAGCTGATAGAACAAGGCTTCTCTGCCCTTAAATGGCAAATTATAAACTGCAGTATTTTCCAGTATTCTTTATTCTGAAAAAAAAAATGCAACCTCCTTCTTCAAAATGCAACGGCCTGCACTAATTTGTGTTGCAACCAAGGTCAAAGGTCAAGTGGTCAAGATCAATTGGGAAATAATTTTGTCAATTAGCTTTTTTTGTCACAGAGGCAATTACAAATAAAGGATAAAATAATAATATTGATATTACTTTTAAAGATCCATTTCAAAAGTTCTTTATGCCTTGTGGATTATGTTCCCCAAGTAATTAAAACTATAATTATTCACTATATCATTTGACTGAAATCCAATGGAAGTGAATAAAAAACACAATACTGCATTTTAACAGCATGACTGCCCACATATGTTTTGCTGCCAGAATACCATTTTCCATGTCATTACTTTTTTGATATCTGCAGCATAAACTACCAACACCTCTCTCTTTTTCTTGGATGCAATAAAAACAAAAGAAATCATTAAGAATTTGCTGCTGCTTCATGACATTTGGCAGGCTTGCTAAATGATGTAGTTCAGCTGAGGAAATGTAATGGGATTTTGATGCGAAATTATGCTTGTGCAAATTAATTTACCCATCAATAATATGCATTTGATTATTATATAAATTGATATACTTTAGAGGCTTTAGAAAGAATACTCAAGATTTGAGATGGAGGACAGGACATTAAGAAAAACAATAGGTAAGCAAAATCATGTCACCCCTAGTCTTTCTCTTCATTAAACTAGACATACCCAATCCCAGCAACTGTTCTTTATATGTTTTAGACTCCAGTCCCCTGATCATCTTTGTTGCTCTTCTCTGCACTCTTTGTAGAGCCTCAACATCTTTTTTACATTGTAGTGACCAAAACTGGATGCAGTACTTCAAGTGTGACCTTACCAAGGCATTATAAAGTGGTATTAACACTTCACGTGATCTTGATTCTATGTATGTTAATGCAGCCTAGAACTGTGTTGGCTTTTTTGGCAGCTGCAGCACACTGCTGGCTCATATTTAAATGATTGTCCACAAGGACTCCAAGATCCCTCTCACAGTTACTACTATTAAGCCAAGGTACCACCTATGCTATACCTGTGGATTTGGTTTTTCTTGCCTAAATGTAGAAACTTACTTTTTTCACCATTGAATTTCATTTTGTTAGATAGCACCCAATGTTCAAGACCAGCAAGATCCTCCTGTATCTTAAGCCTATCTTCTGGAGTGTTGGCTATTCTTGCCAGCTTGGTGTCGTTTGCAAATTTGATGAGTTCCCCATCTATCCCCTCATCCAAATCATTGATGAAGATGTTGAAGAGCACTGGGCCCAGAACAGAGCCCTGGGGCACCCCACTACACACTTCCCTCCGTGTAGATGCAGTTCCATTGAGGACCACACGCTGAGTACAGCCGGTCAGCCAGCTATGAATCCATCTGGTGGTGATGCTGTCTAACCCACATTTTTCTATCTTATCAAGTAGTAGGTTGTGATCTACTTTATCAAATGCCTTACTGAAATCCAAGTAAATTATATCCACAGCATTCCTCTGCTCCACTAATTTTGTCAACTGGTCAAAGAATGCAATAAGGTTTGTCTGGCATGATCTGTTTTTGACAAACCCATGTTGGCTTTTGGTAATTACTTTGTTTGCCTCTAGGTGTTTGCTGATTCGTTGCTTAGTTCTTTTCCAGAATCTTCCCAGGTATTGAGATCAGGCTGATAGCTCTGTAGTTTCCTGGATCTATTTTTTTCCTTTTTTTGAAGATAGGAACTACATTAGCTCTTTCCAGTCCTCTGGTAGTTCCCTGGTGCTACAAGATCTTTGAAAGATATAGTTCAGTGGTTCTGAGATCACGTCTGCCAGGTCCTTCAGAATCCATCTGGTCCTCATGATTTGAACTTGTCTAGGGTGGACAGGTTCTCACTTACCATTTTCTTGCCTATTTTAACTTGTATTCCTAATCTGTTTTTTATGGTACTGTTTTTGATAGGTTGGACTGGTTTTTTTCCTTTTGTATAAAGATGGATGCAAAAAATGAGTTAAGCAGTTCCTGTTGCTTGTCACCTTCTTGCCACTTTCTACCACTAATGGACCAATATTTCCTTTTATTTTTTTCTTGTTTTTTACATGCTGAAAGAAGGTTTTTTTTTGTTATTTTTGACTTTTGTTGCAAGCCTTAGTTAATTTTGAGCCTTAATTTTTCTCACTTCATCTTTGAAGGCTTGGGCTATTTGCTGATATTCTACCTTAGTTATGTGCCCCCCTTTCCACTTTTTATATTTGTCCTTTTTGTCTTTCAATTTATTAGAGAGTTCTTTAAGCAGCGATGCTTGTTTCTTTTGAGAGCTGTTATTTTTCTTCTTCACTGGTATTGTGCTAGACTGGGCTTTTATAATCCCATTTTTCAAAGTTTCCTAAGCCTCTTGGGTTGTTTTCCCCTTGAGGATTCTCATTCATGGAATCCTTCCTATGCTCTCTCTAAGTTTATTGAAATTAGCTCTCTTAAAGTCCAAGACTCTACTTTGACTTTGTTCTGTTGCTTGTGCTTGCATAATGTTGAATCCCAATATTGCATGATCACTTCCCCCAAGGTTCCGGTAACTTCAACACCTTCTAATTTCATCTCTGCTAGTGAGAATTAAATCCAATATGGCTGATCTCTTAGTTCCTTTCTCTATCTACTTTATGAGAGGCAAAATTGTGTGCTAGGTTATTGGCAGTCACTCTCTTAGCCTATCGAATCTTGTAGGGCTCCTGTGGGGAAGAATAGCACTATATAGACGTGCCTTGAATTCCTGACCAAAAGGGAGGCTATAAGTCTAAAAAACAAACCAACAAAAATAAGATACATCTCAACAGAAATGTTGAATAAGAAAGAATTCAGACTTACAGAGGTATTTGCACTTCTATCTGCTCCAGCTTCCAGTAAAAGTTTGACACATTCAATATTTCCATTTCTACAGGCCAAATGTAAAGGAGTCTCTCCTTTTTCAGCAGCATGATTAACATTGGCATGATACATGATTAATAATTCTGCAGATCTAAGGAAAGAAAAATTGACAAAAGAGGGTTAGGAAAAAGAAAAGATATATAAAAATACCTGACCTTTACAATATCATTCATCTACAATCTTTTTAAGCATGCACACATTTAATCAGTTATATAAACTGGCTAGATAAATTCAATACATAAATAAATCAGAGCATGGAACAATTCAGTCCCAAACAAACAGTGCTCCTAGAAGATATAAGAAACAAGCATAAATAAAGAACTCCAAACAAAAAAAAAACTACACAGGAACAAATATTTAAAAATGCACTGTTTGCAAGAATATATAAGGGAGACTGTAATATTAAAAGCAGATACAGAATTTTAAATATCCATATTCAATATTTCTGTCTACAAAAACATTTGCATAGAGCAGACATGTCAAACACAAGGCCCGGGGGCCTGATGCAGCCCGCGATGTGGTTTCATGTGGCCCACGAAGCCATCCTGGAAACAGTGAGGGAATGGCCCCCCTGCCTTGGCCCCGGCTCAGGTCGCCCGGGAGCCAATGTACAATTTTGTGGTGGCCATCTATGCTGAAACGCATTCAGTCTTAGCTCCACAAGGCCGTCTGGAAACAGCAAGGGACCGGCCCCTGCCACGTTGGCCCTGCCCTCTGGGCACGTGCTGGGGAGGCTTTGTGAGGAATAAAGAAATGCACCATCGCCTGGAAGTGGCCAGCAAATGGCCCTTGCCTACTTCACATATCCGGCTTGAGGGGCTCTGAGGGAGAGGTTTCAGCAGGCAGTGGGGCGCTGTCCTGACAGCGCCAAGAGGCTGAGCCAGGTGGTGTGAATCCAAAAAGAAGTGCACTGCCTCTCAGCCCCCAGCCTGCCCGATTTTAGCAGGCAGCAAGGTACAAATCTGGCGAGCTTCGCACTGCCCGGCTCAGCCTCTCAGCGCTGTGAGGAGAGCGCCCCACTGCCTGCTGAAACTGGGCAGGCTGGGGGCTGGGTGGCGTCGTGCTTCTTTTCAGATTCGCGCTACCTGGCTCCGGGAAGCCCGTGGCACCATCCAGCCCCCCTCGCATGGCCTGAGAGGAACAGTGAGACTCTTCCAGTGGACCATGCCTTGGCACTTGCCCCAGTCCCATCCCCTTCTGCTAGAGACCCTCAGATCTGTCCCACTCCTGCCCAGGCCCCACAGGCACCCTTGACGCAAACATTGAAGAGCTGGCCATGCCCACCCAGTAGGCCACACCCACTCCAGCCACGCCCACCCAATAGGCCGTGACCACCCTGGCCACACCTACCCGCCCCCCCCAAGGACAACCGCAATGCTGATGCGGCCTCAATGAAATTGAGTTTGACACCTCTGGCATAGAGAGATGTAATTTAATATAAATGGAATAGCTGAGAAAAAAACAGTCCTTAATTCAAGACTCTTTGTTGTTCATTGTTATTAATGTGTACTTTAGTGTTACTAATTGTGTACTTTTTCCAATTTTCTTAAAAACATTCAACTATACTTCCTCAAGAAGAACAGCAGACTTTGACAAAATACAGCTTCAAAGAAATACTATTTATCAATTATTTTTCTACAGAATCCTAGATGACTGGCCAAAATAGATTTGAAGGAAATATTATGCCATACAGTTCCAAGCCTACTCACTGTGTTTAAATCACAGGTTCTCTTCCCCCTTTTTTATCTTTTGAAACAGTTGGTTATATTTACTATGAATTTTGCATATTCCTTTGATTTTAAATGATATCTATTTACTCTGTGCTTTACATATTGCTAATATTATTGGCTGTTCAGGATGTCATAAGAAGACTGAGGACACCTCATGAGCTTAAGAAGAAAGGAATTTTTGACCAATTCTTCTGCAAAATATAATCAGCAAAAATAGGTTTCCTGTAAATAAATAATATAGAAATATTGGGAAAAGCCTTGCTCCCTAATCCAGGCTTGAGAAGTCTTAGGGCTAGTCCACATGACCAGCCTTCACCTGTGGAAGAATGGGCCAGGCCCTAAGGGCAGGTTTATACAGCATCATTATTGCTCTGCACCCAGCCCACTGGGAAAACAATGTCTGTTGCTTTTTTCTGTTATGCATCATAAATAACATTTTCTGACATGAACTGTTCAGCATTGCAAGAACTAGCTCAACCAATTTGAAATAAGTTTAAGATGAGATAATATTCATGCATGAAACAGAGAAAAAAGTGTTTATTGCAGCAGAGGTCCCCAGGGACCAGTTCCGTGGAGAGAGATTTTTCTGCAGACTTGAGGGTGCGTGGTTTTGTGTGCTGCCTACATCTTGCGGATGGGGCTTTGCTTGTTTGTGCGGGCCAGTTGCTAGCATGCTGCAGCCTGGTATTGGTCCACGGACTGGGGGTTGGGGACCTCTATATTACAGGAAGACTTAATCAAAGGATCTAAAGATATATAAGAATTTTTCAGAATGAAGGAGGACCTTTCAAAATTTCAGAGAATTGAGATAAGAGGAAAAGTAATGAAAGTAACATAGTCCTCAACTTATGACCACAATTTGGGCCAGAATTTCTGCTTTTAAGCAAGGAAGTTGTTAAGTGAGTCATGCCCAATTTTATGATCGTTTTGCCATGGTTAAGTGAATCACTGCAGTTGTTAATGCATGTAATCATTAAGTGAATCTAATTTCGCCATTGACTTTGTTTGCTGGACACCATACAGTCAAACATCTAAACTGATGGAAGGAAGAAATTAATTCAAACCTTTGTTATAATTCTGTGCTAAACTCTGTGCCATGCCACCAAAGAGAAATGACAATCTCTGGAATATAAACAGGGTTGTCACAGGTCAGGGATCAGTTAAGAAGACAACTCTGCAGAAAAACCTGCACCACCCTTCTCTGAATTATGTACAATTCCAATATTTACAGCCTCTCAATGATTTGTGATTACAAAGCATTACTATCACCCCTAGAATAGAAAATGCTGTATCAAACACATATACTACAATTACAGATATAAGTAAAAAGCAGGCATAAAAGACAATAACTTACATAGCAAATAATATAATAGAAATAATATTGGTGATCAACTAGGTTAGCATCTAGTATGATGCTTTCTGATGAGAAAGGCAGGTCTAAAGTCACTTGCTGCTATAACATTTTTGTACACTGCTCTGCATTGCTTTAACACCACTGTTTTTTTAAAGCTTAGAATAATTTGGACAAAATGGGAGCAAGTAAGCATTTATATTGTTACAATAAGTAGACTGAAATATACAAAAAAAATGGGCTGCAACTTATCTACAGATGCAGTTGACAAAACATACAATAACTACCTTTGAGTGTTGTAATTCTAGTTTAGTAGGAAAAACTTTTAAAACATCTATTACAATCATTGCAATGTGATGCAATATTTTTTTCTGCTATTTATGTCAGAGATACAGATTGGCTAAACAATGCATAAATGGTCCTTCATTTTGTTCCTAGACACATGCACAGGTTTTGTGTCCCTTGATATTTAAGGCTACAATTCCAATAATTCTTGGAAGTCTTTTAATTATACTGGATGAAGCTTATGGGTATTCTAGTTTAAATATTTGAAAGGTATCTGCCTTAACAGAAGTAACATGATTGCTCTTAGTGTTAATTGCATTTTAAAGTTTAATTGTATTTAAAGAGGGGGGAAAAAACCAACTCCCGCCACTTATCCACCCAGTCCTCAGAATTCATTTTTAAGAGCAGAAGCAAAGTGCCCCCTGATAGAAAGTTATAATGAGTGAGAGTTCCTGCTTTGGCAAATGTGGCATTGTGAAGTTTCCATTCTGTTTTATTGTAAACAGGAACCCTTCCCTTAACTGATGTCCTTCCTAGGGGAAAATTCTGGGTATTATAATTCAAAATATCTGAAAAAAATCGATGCAAAGGAAAGTAGTTAGTGTGACTGGATTGTGACTTCCTTTTCTTTTTTTTACTGCCATCTAGAAACCTAGATATCTTGCTCACTTGACTGCCACAATACACTCTACCTGGGCTACACATGAGAAGGGTTCAGAACCTTAATTGGTGGACAGGCTGCTGACTGCTACACAACCCTGAGAATGTATGGCACTTGGGCTGAAAACCTTGCACTGTTGCCAATCAAGCAGAGTTTAGGTGTCAGTGTAGTGTGGCAGATTGCTTGTGGCCTGAGTAACCTCTCACCTATCTCAAAATAAATGGCTTTTATTAACAGCATTTTAGTTATTAGATTACAATTGTTTATCAATTATTGTTGGTTGCACCCAATATTTACACTGGATTTGGCATTTTTATCCACCTGTCAAGTCCTTCAGAAGGGCCTTGGATAGGCAGATGATGTTTTTTGATGGTGTTTTTGATATTGGCAGAGGTTGTAAGTTGTTCCTAATGAATTTGCCTTTTGCCATTGACCAATGGTGATTTTGTCAATCCTGATAGTGTTCAAGGAGTGCTTCAGTTTTGGGGGGATTGCACCCAAGGCACCTGTTATTATTGATAGTGTCTTTGCTTTCTTTTGCCACTGTCCACCTACTTGTATTTGCAGATTTGTATTTTGTTATGTTCTTCAGTTCTTTCTCTTGTATTCTGCTGTTTCCAGGTATGCCACATCCAGTATTCTGATGTTTTTGTCTTTCTTATCAACAACTGTTAAATCTGGGATGTTGTCTGGCAGATACTTGTCTGTTTGACTTCTAAAGTCCCAGAGCACCTTGGCTTCTTCATTTTCTTCATCTTGTCTATTTTGTGATGACACCAGTTCTTGCTTGCAGGCAAATGGTATTTCTTGTCATTACAAGTATGTCTATAAAAACACTGAATACTCTGTTCATGAATCACATGAATCTCCACATTTGTGGGAATAATGGTTGGAAACATAATAAGTACACCTGAAAGATCCACTGAATGAATTATCTGAATATCTGAAATGCCTGCAGATTAACTAAACAAGATAAAGAGGGACTGTAGCATGGAATTGTCCAAATTTATCAATCTCAGAATTCATACCACTAGGTTAAACCAGGAGCCAATAGAATAACTTTTATTAACCTATATGAAAAATGAATTCTCCCCAGGTTGAACTTTTTGCCTGCATGTTCAAATGAAGAATATCAAAGGTTTGGTGATTCCAAGTGGGAGGTTTGGATGATTCTAACAAAAAGACTAATTTTTGGTTCCTATTATATAATCCTTTTAGTGGATTGTCCTATTCCTTTTCACTACCACATTCCCATATGTTTTTGATAGCTATTTGGGCAAATTATAAGAAAGAAAAAAGAAAGTGCTTTGGGGATGGGGTGGATGTAGGATTAAATCACTAATCCTCCTAGGAAATTTAAGCTCTTAATAGTTCTACTGTAACAATAAATTTCTAGAGGGTGTTATTGCCACTTAGGTGGCTTATGTACCTAATCCTTTTATTCTTATCACTAGAGAATGGCTCTTCTTTATCTATGATGCTGGAGTCCAAGTAAAAGTACCTCATATTTATATGAACATGAGATAGACGAGCAGGACAATAACTTGAAGAGATAGCTTTGGAAGCCAGGGGCACAGTAAGCCCTTTCTTTGGCTGATGTACTTATTGTTGACTTTCTGTTTGTGAATTTGTTCTTATTTAAAAAGGAAGCCCTCATTTAAGAGGGCTTCTGAATCAGATTGAGGCCTATAGAGAAATTTGGAAACGTCTTCTACTTTTTAGATTTCTGTGAACAGACTGCAACCTAGTCAGCATGCTGAATCATTTAGAAGAGATCTATCCCAAAGGTTTGCTTCTATGTTTCCCTCGGGATAACCGAGGCATAGTCTGATGATAGCCCTTTCTCTAATGTATTATTCCCGATTAGGAAATGACCCCATTAAATCCTTCCAGAGTTGTGATGCATAATTCATTTCAGAGGGACTGAGAGGTGTAGATTGAAGAATAGTGCTCACCCCATATGAATACTGGAGCTGTCATGTTTTATGGCAAGGTATTTTTTCCCATCCCCTTCCCTGATCTTTATACTACTGCAGGCATGTCAAACTCGTGACGTCACGTGACTTTTTCCCATTGCTGGCAATGGGGTGGGCATGGTTTCGGCATCGCACATCCGGCCTGCGGGCTGGCAGTTTGACATGCCTGTACTATTGGAATCCCCATCCCCTTCCCTGATCTTCATACTATTGGAATCGATGATTGTCATGGGCTGAAATCCTGCCCATCATATGGGTCAAGAGAGAGAGAATTGGGAGGGCCCATAGATAGCTGGAAAGGACAAACATGAACACTCATGGGAGCTCACAGTTTTGCAATGCTGCCTTTTCTGTTGTTTATGGACTTGCTAATTTGTTGAAACAGTTCTACAGTGATAGACCAACCAGAATAACTATCAAAGTTTTTGCCATTTAAATATTCTGCTCAGGTTGGAAGAAGGCAGGAAGCAAGTAAGCAAGTAAGAAACCTTTTCATCGGTCAACAAGTGATTTAATATTGCAGACATTTTAGAGAAGAGATTCTCTTCTCCACCCTATCTAGTTAGCCTCCGAGACAGAATCAGTCTACAGATGGATGGTTCCTTCTACATGGCAGACAAAATAAGAAGCTGCCCTTGCTCAGAAGAATTATGCATTTTACTGCAGATACTTCATCTTTATCTCCTATACATGTACGTTAGCAAGCATACCAATAACAATTCTAGCATGGGGATATCAAATATTCGTCTTTATTAAGTTCTTTAAAGATTTCTTCAGTCCATCACTCTTTCAAACAATTTAAACCTTTATGCAATTTTTCTCAGGTGTTGCAGAAAATGAAATATCCTACCCTATTCTATTCTGTCTGCAGTTAAGTGGAGTTGATAGGAGGTTTTGTCTTCTAAGCAGATTAGTTTTGAAGATTGAAAGGAAATATCTTTATGCATGCAATTTCTTCACTGGCTGCCAGTAACTGCCAATGTTTTCATATCATCTTAATTTGTGCCTGCAAAGAAATGTCTGATAAGGCTCTCAAGAAAAATCAAACTATAAATCAATATAAAGCTTCACTTTAGAGATGCTCTTGAAGAAAACAAGGCACAGTAGCCCAATTTTCCCTTTTCTACACACATATGAAAGCAAAAATGTGAACTATGTGGTGGAGAGGGGTCTACAATCTCAAATACGTCTCTGCATTTATATATGAAAACTAGTGATGTGTAGTATCTGGATACAGCATGGGCCTCCTTTTTCTATTTTTGACTGCTCCTTAAAGAACTCCTGACCTCTCCTTGGCTTACAGGGAACCTATGTGGGAATGGTGGTGCTCAGGAAAATATAGATTTGAATTATCAAGGCACTAAGAGAAGAGTGATATGGTTGTAGCCTTTGCTACCTGCTTATCCCAAGCAGTTTCTTTTTTTCTGATTCCATGGAGTCATGGCATATGTCCAGGAAAAGGTACAACTTCTTTAAGGTAGACAGGTAGAGAGAGCTGTCCATTTCTAATAAAAAAATCAATTTTAAGCAGGAGTTCCCTGTAACATAATCATAAAAAGAATCCTAAATCAGCTCATTAAAAAAATTCTTAAATCATCTCAATAATGCATACTGCAAGGAAGAATTATAGGAGGGCCAAGCATTTCTTTGCCTTAATTCACTCACAACATTTATACATTCCAAAACTGAAACTTAAAGAACACATGTCATTTTGCTTGACAGGAAAGAAAGACATAATTGGTAAATTACTTACTTGCAATGTCCCTGAGCGACTGCTGAACACAAAGGAGTAAAGCCGTTTTTATCAATAAGGTCAACTTGTGCTTCTGAAGTCAGCAGCAATCTTACACAATCTATGAGTTGAAATATATGGAGGGGAAAAATGGGAAGAGGAGGAATAAATTACAATTAAGTTTAATGACAGTTCCAAAAGTCTTTGCTTATCAAAACAGTTTTTAAAATCTCCTGCAGTGGAATTCTTCAAAAGTTTTGAGACAGTTTAATAGACTAACTTCTAGGTCAGTGGGATATGTCCCACTCAGAGTTCCATTTGGTACTGGGCAGCTACCCAATTCATGAAATAAATAAATAAATAAATAAAAGTATATGTTGTATTTTATAGCAGCCTGCTTTAAAGAACTGCCAAAAGAATTTAGACATGAGCAAAATGGATTGGAAATTTCCTGCCAATTACATTTTCTGCCACAAGATGTAATAGGACATCTTAGCTTAGGACATTAGACAAACACATAAAGAAAAAGTATACAGATGATTACTAGTTATAATGGCTGTCTTAGAGCACCAAGATACAAAGTTCAATCAATCAGAATAGAGCTGGAAGGAACCTTGGAGGTCTTCTAGTCCAACCCCCTGCTCAAGCAGGAGACCCACTACCATTTCAGATAGGTGGCTGTCCAGTCTTTTCTTAAAAACTTCCAGTGATGAAATACCTACAACTTCTGAAGGCAAGTTCTTGCTGACTACTGTGTTTTGGCCTTGCTTAAGATTTTCCCAGAGAATTGGCCTCTGTGGGAAACAAGATACTGGATTAGATAGATTGTTGATCTGCTCCCAACAAATCTCCATGTTCGTTATGAGGTTATTTCCCTCTTAGCCATTGTGGGCCTACTGACACTAAATTACTTTCTAAGTCTTCTTTATTCAGTGTTGATGAACAGTTCTCAGCAGTCTGAATCAGTCTACAAACATTTTGAAACAAATTTCTATATGCAAAATCCTATGCCAAGTGCAAAATATTTTGGTGTTACAAAATTCTGCTGTTAAATAGCAGGAGCTGTTCCTGGTACTAAAAGAGGAACTATGCAGCCTATTTAATGGTTGTACAAGATTTTATCATGCCTTTTTAGAAGGACTACAGAATAATACTTATGGAGATTTAACACACTTTTTAAAAATAAAATACACGATAAAATTACATTGTTGATAATCAGTGATTTCTCACAAATTTCAGCAATGTAATTTTGATGGGAGCATATGTTGCTTTTAGACTATAGGTTACCTACTCCTAATATTTGGAACTGCAATATTATTATACTAGAAGCATTTGAAATGTGGATTTACAGGCGGCTGTTATGTATAAGCTGGGTTGACAAGATCAGAAATGAGGTGATAAGCCGCCTGAGAAAGCCAAGGGAAATCATCAAAAGAATTAAAAAACGAAAATTAGAATATTTCAGACATGTGATGCGACACCCAGAAAAATACGGCATACTCCATTTAATCCTCCAGGGAAAGATTGAAGGCAAACGAGGTCCAGGCAGAAGAAGAACATCGTGGCTTCAAAATCTAAGGGATTGGTTTGGAGCAAACTCAGCAGCACTTTTTCGTGCAGCTGCTGATAAAAACAGGATCGCCAACAATGATCGCCAACGTCCGATAACGGATATGGCACAAGAAGAAGAATATTATTAATTTGAAAACAGCATTTAGATAACGGCCCAATATAATAAAATCTGAGAAATTCCACACCTGTATGTCCATTCCTAGCAGCAGAATACAAGGCAGAACAGCCATCTTCACAGGAATCATTAATGTTCAGACCTTCTTCATTAAGCAGCATTGACAATAAAGTGACATTTCCCTGGGCAGCAGCTTGGTGAAGAAGGGTGGACCTGCCACCCAGGGGAACAGGACCACCACTCATTAATAAAGGGGTTAGGGAGGAAGACCAGCCTGTGAGTTAAAAGCAACATCCGTTAGAGAGAACACACAAGAAGTTAATGCTGCTCACTTTGCAAGTTATTATACAATGCTCAACGAAATGAAAACTCTGACATTTTGTCAATCCTGCATCCCAAGAAAATTAAAGTCACACTTAGCTCTAAATTTAGTAGGAAAGCTTTGAGATATTTCATACAGGATTATGCCCCTTCTTAAAAACTCTGAAATGCCATGTCTTACAAATAACAATTAAAGAAATTTCATTTTAAATGTATAAAAAGATATTTTAATTGAAAGTGCATTTCAGAAGAAACAGTTGAAAGCCCTGTAATTGATGCATACTTGTTTTTCTGGTGGCCTAATCACTTTGTAGTGTCATTTTTAATGCCACTGCTACATTTTTTGTGGTGTTTTTAAAAAGAAGGCTACAGTGCACAATTAGTAAATGTCATAAAACATTACTGGGCAAAGGTCCACGTCATCCTTTAAGAAAGGCAACTGACAGACCAGAACTTTAGAAAATCATAAAGGTTATCTTGGTTAGACATTCCAGGTATCAGAGGTTAGCAGCTTTAGAGGACAGCTTATTAAGTACATGAAGTTTGCTATATATGGTGCGGAAAACTTTGTGAACTCTTCCTTGATCAAAAGTCTGCAAAAGGAAATAGAGAAGAGGATTGAAAATAAAGAAGTTTGGAACTGTGAACTGCTCACTAAAAATGAGTAAGTATAAAGGAATCTGTCTTCTTCTTTGAAGAATATTCATTACATATAAACTATTCTATTCTATTCCCAAGAGGTCATTAATTTCTTTAAGTAAGATATCATGTATGGCCACCTTCCACAACTGGATGCCTTCCAAATATGTTCAACTTCAATCATCATAATTCTTTGCAAACACCTGGAAGGTACCATGATGGGAAAATAAGGTTTAGAATAATGTTTGCATTGCAATTTGGCATTTATGCTATCAAATATCAGTGTAGAAAATACTTTATAATCATATCCATATTACAATTCATTATTAATCAATTTCCAAATAGTGCTTTTTCAATGAATTTATACTTAGGCTTCCATTCCATGATGAAATATTAGTAAATTTCATTAAAGGTGGAGTGTTTACAATGGCAATAATCAGATTTGGCTAAAACAGAGAAAGAAAATTGGACTTGAAAGTAATTTCAAATATATAGATCCAAAATGCATATAAAGAAAGTAGTTATGGTAGTATTACAGCCTAATCAGCCTCTAGATCAGGGGTGGGGAACTATGGCCCTTTTATGACTTGTGGACTTCAACTCCCAGAATTCCTGAGCCAGCCATAATTCTAGGAGTTGAAGCCCACAAGTCATAAAGGGGCTATAATTCCCAATGTCTGCTCCAGATAATTGAGTTATAGTAGGTCTCCTTGGTCTTGGAAAATATTTAGTGGGCCAAAAGGGAGGCACTGAAAACTTAAATAGATAGCAAGGCACATTGATGGGTGAAAAAAAAGGTAAATGAAGAGGAAAATAGTAAAGAAAAGGCAGGAAATGAGCAAGAAGGCCATCAGCATCCTGAACTTTACCCTGGAATCAGTCTTTTGCTAAAATGATAGCAATAGTTTCTTATTTTCTCCACAAATATTACTTTTGTCCCTAATTAATCTATGCCATCGTGGAGCTCCTTCTAGAAGAGAAAGCTGTTCTATAAAAAATGAAAAAAAAAATAATTCTATTCCCAAGCCAAGATTCCAACAGAGAACTCAAGGTTAGGCTAGTGATTGATGGTGGGGGGAAGGAGACCAACTTAAACTTCTTGGTAGCACAGGCTTCTTGGTTGCAGCATCCACAGCAAGCCACAAATGACTCTTTTACCCAAGGGCTAGCTTTTCTGAACATAAATATGTTGTGTTCTAAAGCACCAAGTTCCTGCAGGGCAGGCCATCACAGAAAGTTTAGTGTTTCATCGAGGAAAGGAAACAATACAGAATCGTGTCATGTGAATTTCATAAGATTTGTTTTACTTACAAAGCTACAAGCAACTGTTAAAAGCTTCTGTCACATATTTTTTTAAAAATAAATCAAAACCATTAACCAAAATTGAAAACAATATGAAACAGAATATAGGCAAAACAGGTGAAAAACCTTTGTAGTTTAAACTAGATTATTTCCCTTGATAGATCACTAGTTAGAACTTTGATGAATATGTCTCAATTTTTCATTGTTCAGTTTGACTGACCGAGGCCACCTTTATGGAATAAACTATTTTCTTCATGTTAAATATCAAATTAGAATTCATGCTTACTCTTTAAAATACAAATAATAGAAACAATTATACAATAATTGTAACTTTTATCCTCTTCATCAAATTATGTTGACACAATAGAATCACTGGGCTTAGTATTCTCTGCTCAAAGCAACCCAGTTTGGTTCTGAAAATATGGAGGTGGACACTGAGTTCATTTTTTTCTTAAAACGGAATAAACAAGGATGATGAATTCTAGGTAATGTGATTATTGTGGAACCAATCCATTCTTGCTATGATAATATTCTTAGCAATAAGTTAAAGCAGGTATAATAGAAGACCAGCCCACTTCACAGTCTGCCACAGGTATAAAGACTTTTTTTTAATGGACTGAATTTAATAATGAATTTATTCCTAATTCCCTACAGTTTCGTATCGAAAAGAGGAGAAGAAGGAAATAAACTTTCAGCATCAATGTCTTATTTAGCACTATTGTGAACTGCAGCAATCAAATGACAGCATGGGTTTATAATGTAGGTAGTTCTCAACCTACAACCATTTGCTTAAAGATGATTCAAAGTTACAATAAAAAGTGACTTACACTTATGACTACTGCACCACTCCCATAATCACCTATGCACAATTTGAATGCTTGCCGGCTCACATTTATGACAGACTGCATCCTGCAGTCACAAAAATGCAATTTGCAGTCTTTTTTGCTGATTTCCAGGGGAAAAAATGACAAACAACATGCACTGGATTCACTTAATGACTACTGTAAAAATTGTCATAAAATTGGGTCTGACTGGGTTTACGACCACAAAAACATAGGACAAAAATTCCAGGCCCATTGTCATCATAAGTTGAGAACTATCTATAGTGACCAGACCACACAGAAAACAATGTTGAGAGTAAACCTCTGGAAAAGACTTCTAATTCAGGAACACAGTTATTCATTAAAGATCAACTGAGTACTATGAGCTATCTGGTTATTAATTATACTGCATTAGCAATGCTTACATTTCATCTTTATAAGCTCATTTGCAATTAACAGGATTCTAATGTTGAATGCAGTATCTTTGAAAAATCTCTGAAACTTC
This sequence comes from Protobothrops mucrosquamatus, assembly GCF_001527695.2. Taxonomy (NCBI): domain Eukaryota; kingdom Metazoa; phylum Chordata; class Lepidosauria; order Squamata; family Viperidae; genus Protobothrops; species Protobothrops mucrosquamatus. The sequence continues at coordinate 658,262 of NW_015386529.1, forward strand.
ACAGGTAGACTGCTGCACACAAAATATGGCACAAATATATATTTTATAGGGGAACCTGAATTCAATGTAGTGAAGCAGCCCCTTCACATGAGTGAAGCAGCCCCGTGAGGGACCTTTTCTGTCTTCTAAAACAACACTAAACACTTAAAAATTAAGCAGTAATAGTTGCATTGCATTAATTAAGCATAATGTTCAATCCATGCTAAATTGAAAGATCTTATAAACAAGCAGGAGCTTTGAATACACTTAGTTGTGTAATAAAATTAGGAATCGTGAATAAGCTTTGTGGTTTTATATGCAAAAGTTAGTAAACATAAAGCATCTGGAAAGGAGAATTGGGCATGCAGTGATGAAGAATGAAAGGAACAAGGCAGAAAAAACAGCTTCTGGCATCAGCTTCAGTTTATGGAGATGGTTAATAAAGAATTCATTACCAACCTTACATTAGAAACAAACCATATGGAATCATGTAGGTTGGTTGAAAGGATTTTTTTTTAAATGAAAGAAAATATAAGCTGAGGGAATGGGAAATTCAATTGATTAGAGCATTATAAAATTTCTCTTTCTTGATTATAAACCTAATATTTATTGGCTTTAAAATAGTTGATGCTAATCTTCCAAACACTTTCCATAAAGAGTTAATATTTTATTAATTTTTTATAGTCACAAATCCTTAATATTTTATCAGCAACATATTGTCTGGGTTCCAATGTTCAATTTACTAATACATGTTAAACCCCTTTCTCTCTATCTCGTTTTTTCTAGCCATTGATAAAATGTATCCCATGTTCTAAAGTAATCTGAATCTTCTTTCTCTTTCATTTTTAGTGTCAGTCTGTCCATTTCTGCACAATCTAAAATTTTCTTAATTATCTCTTCCTCAGCTGCTAATTCTTCATCCTTCCAATGTTGAGCAAATACAGTTCTCGCTGCAGTTAATACATATAACATTAAATATACACATTCCTTCTCATAATTTCCTACAATTATTCCTAACAAAAATAATTCTGGCTTAAAATCTAAAGGTAATATTATGTTCATAAGGATGTAAAAAGCTACAAATTCTTTTCTCTCCCCCCTTTTCTCTTAGATAACTAATAGTTTTGATATCTACTAGAGGACAAAGCAATTCATTTATTTTAGATCAGTGAAGCAAAGCCTCCAATAGCTTCATATACTATTTTTGGGAGTGCAGTAGAATGTGACTGGACACACTCAACATAAGGAACAAATGTGGTTCTATGCCAGCTTCACTTATTTTAAGTGGTGTCACTGAGAATACTCAATGCACGCAAATATAGAGTACCCTTCATATTCTCCTGAAATCGGGCAAAACCCCTAGTTCATGTGACATCGCAAGTGAGGGAAAGAATCAGAATGCCTTAAACTATGTGGAATTGCAATCATCACATGAAAAGTAAATACAGTATTATGTCGAGTATGCAATATGGGTATTTCACACCCCCAGGGTTAATATGTGAACCATTTGGTTATTAATTGTTGAATAGGAATTTTTGAAGTTACACTGTGCTGGCTTTATCAAAACAAAACAGATCCATAACTATATTTAAGTCTGCTTTTACCACTGAAAGTTGAGAAACAATTATTCAAAAACATGTTTGACATTAAATTACCATATTCATAAATTAAAATATGGCAAAATATTAAATCTAAGCATAACCACAACAAGTTCAACTAATTAATCTAATAGATACTTTCATAATGATTAATCTACCTTCAGTTGAAGAATATTTAATGAAGTGCTAAGACTTTGCATTGAGTTTAGAACAAAAAGCATTTTAAAGCATTTTAGACTGAAAAAATAATTATGCTTAATTGAAGTCAATTTTTATTTTTAATAAGTTTTAAACTAATCACTAAAACATGTTCAGAAGTGTAAGGATTTTGTGAATAAAATGGCAAAGACTAGTTAGGGCTATAATCTATAGCCATTTTCAGTTGCACTACAGCAGGACTGTATACAGTGATTCATAAAAGTAATGCAATTTCCCTTTTAGTTTAAAACGTATTAATAGAAAGTAGAGTAAACACATTATAAAACCAACAAAGTGTTTTCATTAAAAAAAAAAATCCCCATCTTATCCCACTCAGGGAATATGCTCTTCCCCTCCTTTGCTGTTTTTAACAGTTACTGAAGATTTATTGCAGACAGCAGAGAACAGCTGACCTTTTCTCTTTGGACAATTTGCTTTGTGCTGTTATTGTTATGAAATTGTCATTTTTAAACACTATAACTGACTAGGAGCAGTACTTCTTCCCCAAAAGGGCAAGATATAAATGTTTCAATCATTCTATTTCTTGACAGCTTTCTTTTATCAGATAAAGCAGTTAACAAAGATGAAGCAAAGACTGGTGAGCAGCAAAAGCAATTAAGTATTTTCTGACCTTTCTCTTCATTTGGTCTATTTTTTTTCCACTAAGAGTTCTTTTGAAAATGTACCCTCAATTCTTAGGGAGAAAAGAACTGTGAAGGAATGGATTGAACAAAAGACCTTCCCTCCTCCCCATCCCATACTACAATACCAAACAACACATGAAAAAGACTTCTAATTTTAAGACAATCCCTCTAAGATATTCCTTCAACTTTCTTGAAAAAAGAAAAAAGTTGGCTATGAAAAATAATCAGAATTCATGAAAACAAATGAATTTCCCAAACCCCTGAAAGGCATTAAGTGGAAGTGCAATGTGACACAGGAAAAGGGAAAAAAGGAAGGAAGAGAAAAGGCAAAAGAGAATCTTAGGGAAAAGGAATCTATGGAGAAAAAATATATATTTATATGACAATGTAAAAAAAGGAAGGAGTTTAGCAGGTACATCACCCTTTACCTGATGCTGTTACCAGGAGGCTGTCTGAATCACATGGTCTACAGGATGAAGCACTAAGAGGGTTTATGGAAGAGCTACAGGCAATGGTGGAGGGAATGACAAAGGAGCTGTCGGAACATGCAGGTTGGCTCAGTCCAGGGGACGGGGAAGGCCAGGCACCCACCTGAGGCATGTCCATGGATGGAATGGCACAGCCTGCAGATGCCACAGGTAAATCTATTGTTGGTTTTGGTGGCAGCTGTGGTGAGGACCTAGACATAACCTCTTCATTTATTACCCTGATTCCTTGAGGTGAACAGGAAGAAGATGAAACCAGGAATTTGCCTTCAGTTTTGGCACCTACATTAGGGGAGCGACCACTATCCATAATTACTTTAAGTTGTGGGTGTGGTGGAGACGGAGTCTGTGAAAGACCTGGCTTTTTGGGAGGAATAGGAGGGGGATTTCCTCTGTCAATCCTTGAAACACTGGGAGACTTTAAACTCATTCTGCTAATTGGGGGAGGGTAAGTGCCAACATCTATTGAATGTGACATTCCTGGACGTCCAGGTGCCACGCCCTGAGGACTGGTGAACCTTGAAAGGACTTGAGTGACTGTATTCCGAGCCAACTGCTTGGCAACTAGGTTGTCTCGACTTGTGGGTGAGGCGTCTCTTGATGTATGGCTTTGAGTCGTGTTTCCATTTTGATCTTGATCATTAGCATTGGATTGAAATCGAAATCTGGCTGCCTGGACCCGTGGATTCAGACCTTGATGCCCAGTAGTGCTGACAGATGGAGAATGTGGGGAAGGAACAGATGATGCTTGCAAGTAGCTTTGGGATGCTATACTGGGAGCCGGAGAGGATGCAACATGATCTGGAAGTGGGGAAGGAAGACTTGTTAAGTCAGGTGAAGCCACTGGTCCATTCTCCTCAATTCGTATTTGACTATGAGATAGATTAGAAGTTACAGGGGACAAAAGAAGGTCGCTGCAGGATGAATGCCTGTCAATGATGGGCTTCATAAATGCTGCATTGGAGGATACATTCACTTTTGCGTGCCCCAAAAGCAAAGGGTGGATGGTTGAATGCTTTAAAGGCAACTTTCTAACACTTTCGTTTCCATTGTCTATTAATACTGCATCTGTCTGGCAGGAAAGCGTCCTCAAAATTGGTCCCTCTGTTCCAGTGGAGACAGAAATGAAGCCTCTCTCTTTATTCCTTCGTGGAAGAGAAAGGTGGAGTTTTGCATCATTTTCCTTGCTGAGCTGCTCAATTGTTTTTCTCATTCTCTCTCTCTCTTCTTTGAGGTCACTTGTGTGAGCTTCTTCTCTGCTGAGGCAGGCATGTAGCTGCTCCCTCTCTGTGTCGAACTCAGAAAGCTGCTTTTCCATTTGGGCTTCCATCTGTATGCTCCGTTGTTTTTCCACAGCAAGAGATTCCTCTAACTCCCTGGCCTTCTTTTTTTCTTCCTCAAATTTAGCCATGACTTCTTCCAACTTCTGGGCCTCTTCTACCATTTTGCTGGATAGTTGTTTGCATTCTTTCACTAGCATCAGTACAACGTGTTTATTCTTGCCACGTTCCTCCTCCAGCCGAGCACAGAGCTTCTTATGTTCCATTTCAAGGGCTTGTAGTTGCAATTTCTCCATTTCCAACTACAAAGAAATGCAGAATAGCCTCATTACCACAAGAAATATTCAAAGTATTTTTTGTGCATACTCAGAAACAGTAATGGTATAACTATAACAATTGCCAATAGTCAGTTTTCATATAAGTTTAAATAAGGGTGAAAGATTTGGTTTTGCTGGTTTTTCAAAGAGATAAGTAAGGACAAAACTTATAAAAAGGTCTCAGCTGTACATATGCTCCAGCATTAGTCCAAAAGCTCGGAAGAGTAAACCTGTGGTCCCAAAGACCGACTCAGATTCAGTCTTGCAATATTATCCTGGGACATGTATATTTTTCTTCATTCATGCCTCAGTTCTCTCTGTGTGTTTTCTTACTATTTTGATTTAATACATATTTTAAAAATGTACTATTCAAACCAATACTGTGAATCTATATTTTCAGTTGTTTTCTCAAAATGCATATCTATCCTTCTAAGAAGTAACCTCTGGACTGCTAGAAATTACCAGAAGTCTATCAAGTTACACCTCCAGATAAAATGGATGTACATGGCTACTCCAGTTCTCACAATGCTATTGTCATAAAAAGAATCATGGTACTGTTATGTCTGGCTGCAATTAACAGCACTTTCGGCACTGAGACTTGTTAATAGATTTCTAGCCCTAAACTTTTTGAGGGGCACATAAATTACGTTTTACTTTGTCACATTAGGCATCAGAATCTCTGAAGTATCACCCTTCGCAAGTGTCAAAGCACATGAGTAAGTGTGATGAGGCACAAACAAAAGTACAGGTAATCCTCAACTTATGACAGCAATTGGGACTGGAATTTATTGTTAACTGAATCCCACCAGTTGTTAGCTAAGGTTCCACCTCAAGTCATTCCATACAAAGCCCCAGCCCAGCAGTACAGTACAAAGCCACAATGCCCCAGCCCAGTCCAATTCAGCCCAGCCCATAGTGTGGCGTAAAGCCCTACTCTTACCACTCTGCACTCTGAGGTCTTGGCTGTCCTGCACTCTGCTGCCCCCGCTGCCCCTTGCTGTCTTTTTGCTCCCAGTGTTGATGAGGTGTGCTTAGCCTGGCCCCTCAAATATGACCTCAGGAAGAATGCCTCACACGGCAGCAACTGCTTTGTGAAGGGCCAGGATATGTGTGTTTGGTCAGTAATGGGAGCAAGAAGATGGTGAGGGTCAACTGGGAGAGCCCCCCCAAAAAAACAGAAGTGGGGAGGAGATAGGTAGGTGGTAGGGGTTGAAATGCGCCTGTGGATATAAGCGCAGGAGGGCTGCCAAGCACCTGAATTTTGATCACATATCCATAAGGGTGCTGCAACAACCATGACTTCTAATTAATTTGACAGCCATCTGGTATAGTGGTTAAGCACCAGACTGTGAGTTCTAGTCCTACATAGAGATGAAAGCCAGCTGGGTGACTTTGGGCCAGTCATTTTATCTCAGCCCAACCCACCTCATAGGGTTGTGGTTGTGGGGAAAATAGGAAGTAAGAGTAATAGTTATATCCTCTCCCTTCAGTTATTTATATAAATAATAAAACCAGGATATAAATAAACAAACTTCAGGGACTAGGCATAAGTACCATTCATTCAGCGCTGCTGTAATTTTGAGTGAGCACTGAACGAATGATCATAACTCAAGAACTTCAGCACCTGTAATCTTTTTATGATTTTTATGAATGCTTCACACTGAGAAGCTTGGGAATCTCAGTAGAAACTTTCATTATTGTGATCACTGCTGGGTGGGGTGCAAAGAATTACAATAGATAAAGGTGAAGCTCCACATTATCTCCATTCTTAGAAAACTGTTTTATTTCTCCTTCAAATCCAATAAGTAGTATCACAGATTTCAGATGCAGTACATCTAAATTGTCAAAAAAAAATACTGGTGTCCTACTGCTCAAATACTTAGTTTGCTTATCTTGCTGGTACAAATTATTTGTCTAAAACAGAAGCTTCTTTAGTGATTTTATTTTTTTTGCCACGGTATCTGAATCAGGACATTTCCTATAAGCTAGAGTTGGCAGCTATATTTGTAGTCTAGCATAGCTGCAATTCCCATATTTTCAAATTTCATTATAATTGTTCCTACAAGCAAATAAAGTCAATGAATTCAATGCAGTGACAAATATGACTCTAATAAGCTTTCAGGAGTAAACACATAATCGAGGAGAGATAAATCCTATACTTCTCTCAAAAAGGCTATCAAATTAAAACAACATTTTGTCGGCCATAGGCTTATGCATTTAAATTATTTACAACTCATTCATGTACTTTCCTGTGCACATGCTTTAGGGTGCATCTGAGATCGCTTGAAGAAGCAACACAGCCACATTTAAGATCTCCCATGGCCCTACTCAGGAGACAATGTCTTTAGGATAGAATGTTCACCATTGGGATAACAAATCACAAAAGCTTTCTATTGAACATTCATTGACATTATGATATATTTGAATGTCTAATGCTTAGACATAGGAAGCACCTTAGGTTTGAAATTCTAAAACCAGCAGTTTTACCGCATGATTTTATCTTTGATTGTAATTCCATTTTTATCATTTGAGAAATATTTATCTTATGATTTTATGTTTTTAATGCTATAAGCCACCTAAGTCATTTTGAAATGAGATAGGTAGCAAATCAGAGGGAGGGAGGGAGGGAGGGAGGGAGGAAGGAAGGAAGGAATTCTATTCCTCTCTGTCACCGAGAATTTTGATCAGATATCTGATCCCATCAGGGACAATTCTTTCCAACCTGGAACTTGCTAGATGTTTTGATATAATTTCCAGTCCCATAATATCAGTATATATAGGAGTTGCAGTTTTAAACAGGTTGGAAAAGACTGATTTAATAAGTTCTGGACATTTTCTTACCTATCAACTCATTATCAGATGTTCAGTTCAGGATCTTCAAACTTCCTGCTTTCATATAACAGACTCCTAATATTAACCTGTCTAGATCAAAGCTCAGAAACCCCCTATTTTGCTCATGCATGGTCTCTCTGTTTCTAATTCAAAGGAGGACAATGCAGATATTGGCAAAATATACATAAATAAAATCAAAAGATAGTTTGGCTTCAGATGTCTCACAACCAATCTTATGTTGATTTGTCAACCATCAGCAGCTATGTAAAAATATTTTGTTTTTGTTAGTTGTTTGCTTATAGCAAAGCTATGAAAGTTTATATTCTGCCTATCCACAAATAGTAGAAGAAATTATTCTTCTTGCCCAAAGGCAGTTAAAGCAAAGCATGGAGCCATGGAGGTTATGATGTTGGACTGGAATTGGAGCTACTCAAGTCTGCCCTGAACTGTAGAGATTTTGGGCCAGTCATTCCTCTCAGGGAAACTGTTGAGGATGGAATTTGAGGATGGAAATGTGTGTACCATGAAGTGCTAAGAGGAAATGCAATATATCCACTACTGGAGGTTTTCAAGAAGAGATTAGACAGCCATTTGTTCAGAATGGTATAGGAACTCCTGCTTGAACAGGGGTTGAACTAGAAGACCTCCAAGGTCTCTTCCAACCCTACTATTTTACACTCTACCATTAGTATTTCACCATCAGTAATAAAATACCACTAAAAGAGGAGTCTATTTTGGTATAAGTTAAAAAAAAATCCCTATTTTCCTACTAAGCATCTAGAAAAGAAAAAATGGAAAGGATACCTTCTTTTGCCTATTTTCTGCTGTAACCAACTGAGCTGCCATCCTCTCTTGCATTTTTCTGCAATGCGCCATAACAGCTTCCAAAATAGAGAGTGGATTGGTACAGATAGACTTCTTCTCTTTAGCACCAGCCCCTGCTTCATAATCTCGCTGCAGAGCCAAAAATGGGTCACTAAGATTAAATCTGCCATATCGTTCCTGGATAAAAACCTCCTTCCTCCGTGCCTGAAATATTAAATTGAGAGACAAACACAAATAATTAATGATAGTTAAATTATATATTCACAGACTCACCAACTACATATACCTGCTGCTGAAAAGCAATCAACATCCTGAGTCATGTTTAGATGATTACAAATTATTTCAGGGTCTTTAACAATAAATCAACACATTTTAGAATATGTAAGTATTATGGCAGTTTTCTCTATAAGATCTCATTCCTTTGAAGCATGACAAGTAACACAGAAAGTAAATATTAACAGAGAGTAACTAACAATTTTATAAACAGGATTTTTAAAAGTATCAATAAAAAGTGCTCAAAAATCTTCTCAAGATTTTGTTAAAGTAGTACTTACGAAAGTCAGTTGGCTTCTAAGGCAAATAGATTTACATCCTTTTTGTGTATTCATCAAATAAAAATGCTTATTATTTTCCTTCATTTTTAAATTTTACAAACCAAGTTTTTTTTTGCTAACATCACAGAGTCTGACCAGTTAGTGCTACACAACTTGCACTCCTGTGTCCTTGTAGAACCAAGATTTTTAAGTGTATTAATGAAGACAAGATAGGCATGTTTCAGTTGAATAGAGTCAGCATTGCTTTTTAATCAGTCTTATTGATATAGAAATAATTGTTCTCTAATTGGTAATTTCAAAAAACAGAATCAAATGCCATTGGGATATGTAGCATTCAGTGTGGAACAAACAATATATAAGTATATATGATCCCTTCAAGGAAGGCCAGGTCATATAATTGAAGTCACAAGCAACAATGCAAAATTCTATTAATACAGGCATGAATAAGAAAATCTTGAAAGCTTGGCAACATTTCTTATTTCTCTGTTATACCTAAGAAGGTCAAAGTGGGACAATTTTTAGTTTCTTTCTTGTCCTCTCTCTCTCTCTCTCTCTCTCTCTCACACACACACACACACACACACTTGCATTTATGAAATATATATCCAGAATGCTTGCCTCCTACATATAGTAGAAAATTTAATATTTCCTTGACATTTCTTAAAAAGAGACAGGGAAAGAAAAGCAGGTCACATTTCATGAAGAAAATGAAGTAATTGTTCTCTAAAAACTCCTTGCCTTCCTAAAAATACTCAAATGTTCCTTTTTTTGGATGCCAGGGTTTAAACCCAATACTTCCTTCAAGATCAACATACTAATTTAGAACTCACTGGAAACTTCCTTAAACATTCTCTTTGCAAACAGCTTAAGGAACATTTTATAGCGAATGCATGTTTAGTTTGTCTTTATATAGTAATAGTATCTTTGACTGGCCCGTAGAAAAAAAATCAGTTTTATGTGACTCATAAGCACCTTGTGTTTCAAAAACCTTGAAATGTTTCCCATCAACTAGAAAGTACATTGATTTTGTTGCTGACATACTAGACAGAAACACTGTAAGAGAGAAAGAACAGAAGAATATTATACCAAAAGGGTTTGACATTTATAATTATACAAGCACATACTCTATATAGTTTATGTAGTCTGGCTATTTCAGAGTTGTTTTAGTCACAAAATAAGCAAACAGCTAGAAATACATTTTTCTTACTAAAGCCTGAATTATACATTTAGAATTATACATTTAATTCATCAAAAATAGACTAATCTTTTCCTGACATAGGAAATTTACTGCATAGAAAATACAGTAATTCTGAAAGGTACCAAATTCATGTATAAAGTTGATTATGTATATTTTTTCACTATATTGTTCATATGAGTTTTAATAAATAATTGTCCTTTAGAGCAAAAACAAAAAAATGAGGAGCAGGGCAGCGGCTACTGATTTGCTCCTTAACTGATCTTATTTATGTAGGAATCTCAATGCAAAATTGTACTATTTTGGAAAAGTTTTATTCTTAGAAAAATAAATTCTTCTGGAACAAGAATTTCCTGGAAGAAATTGACCTACATCTATTCTGAGTAGATTTACAATCATTTATTTTCTATTGCCTATTTTGCATTAGGAGCGACATTACTAATAGTTTCCCATGGAATGAAGTAAAAAAAAAACCTGCCTCTCACCATAATTTCTATTCCCTGAAGACAGGAGTATCCCACTCACATATTTTGCATCTAATTTTTCATATAAATAAAACAGATATGAAATTAGCAGAAATGTAGCATGCTATTGTGACATTAAAACATATTTGTGAAAAGCATTTCAGGGCAGAACATCTTTAATGTTTGAAAAAGATTTTGCAAAACATAGAAAATTACATTTTTTCTTAAATTTGCATTCTATCAGCCTCACAAATATAAGTTAACAATCTTGATTGGGACTGACAACTTCATCATGAAGCAACACAGTCATAAAGCGAAAAATTACTTACAACAACAGTTCCAGATGTGGTCCTTATATATTATGTTGTATTCTTGCTGGTTTCCCCAGCTTGCCAAAAGCCAGCAGTGAAGGTTGGCAATCATATGACTGTGGGATGCTGTGACCATTGCAATGGCACAATGATTCCCAAGTGCCTGAATTGCTATCTTGTGACTGTGGAACACTGCAACCACTGTAACTTCATGGCCTGGTCATAATTCTCCTTACTGAGCATTGTCATAACTTTGCAGTTGCTGAATGAATGGTTGCTAAGCAAGGACTATGTATACTGGTTTCATGAAGGTCTGCCTCCCTCCCCTTGACACCAGTATTGCACTGACCCATCCTCCAAACAATATTCTAGCATTGATAGTTTAGGTCAAATTCCTTGGAAATTGTAGCCTAACACTTATTTAAAATCATTAGGAATAAGATGTGGGAAGATCCAGACTTTGAACAGGTAAAAAAAATGAGAAAAACCTCTTTTCCATCCCCACCTTGTTCTTACCCTACAATTCAGGATCAAACTGAGATTTCATATGAAGCATAGCTATAAAGGAAGAACTGCCAGGAACTAAATTTCTGAAGAAAATGTGAGTCCAAGAGAACCAGGACTTTTTTTTGTCATAGAACGCCCAGAATGGAGTTCCGGCAACTTTTTTGGATGAAACCTTGTAGGATAGGCAAGGGGGGTTGTATGACGTGTGTGAGTTTCAGTACCTTTTTTTATATATACAAAAAAAGCACTGAAGAGAACTAATACTAGATTTCAGTATTTCCCTTTGTAATAGCTGAGAATCAGAGACCATTTTCCAGAGATTATGTTATACAATCACATACAATGTCAACTTATTTGCTCTGAATATTTGATTCTGAAATATGTGTTTTTACAGGAATCTTGATCATAAATAACTGTTTTCTTGTTGATCAAGGATATACATTTTCCATGACATCATAACTATTAGAAAAAGGAAAAATGCAAACTTTTCATCTGTTTCCCTCTTTCATAGGCAAGACTGTTCTAAAGTTCTACAAATACAGATATTTTATCACATTTGTTTCCATAGTAACAGAATATTGCTACATATACAATTATGATATCACTGAAGAATTGGCTGGAACAATGGTTGCTAAGGAAACCTCCTCTATTCAAAAAGTTTGCTTTTTTAAAGAATGGAAACAGTAAGAAAAAACAGGTTATGCTTCTTTAATAATTCTTTTTTAATGTTGATTTTGTATTTTTTAAATCATAATTACACAACCTTTCTCATTAGAGAAATGAAAAGTTCCAACTCAAATCTCAATTTAGCCAGATCAGATAGACATTTTCATTTAAACTAATACATATAGGAAACTATCTGCAAATTGTTCTTTGAGATTAGCTTAAAAGAAGACATGGATAAAGTAATAGAAACTATAAAATGACATGATTGGTCAAATGCATTTAAGAGCAAAAACATGTGGAACAAAAGAAATAATTAAAAAAATAAATGGCAGCATTTAAAATATCAGGAGGAGCCAATATAGTGAACTATATTGATAATCCACATAAAATAAATTGTAATCTTAAACTCTAATTCAGAAAGATTATCATATGAACAGACCACTGATAGTGCAAGTCTTAGATAAGTCTTTAGTCTGATTCTGTATGTCACTATGAATTATCATATATCAGATGATAGGTATAACATCTATAGAAGCAGCTCCATAACAATTAATTGGAAGACAATTAATGGGTAAATAAAAACAGGCATACAATTGCACTGGGAAAGTGTTTTTATTTTATTGATCATTATTGATATCATTATCATTTTATTAAATGTTTGTTTTAATAGTATAATTTTTATTTTTTTTATTCATCAAAGTTTTGAAATCACCCATTTTCCTCACAGAGGGACTTTGGTCAATGTACAAGACAAATATATTAAAACATAAAAAATAGTATATGAAATTTGCAACTTAGAAAGGCAAGTATGGATTAAAATTAATATTAAAAGTCAATTAAAAGGAAGGAGGAGGGCTTTCAGGGTGCTAATCATCCCCATGGTTGCATGCTCTTCTGTGAGCCACATGTAAGGCCACAGAGCCACTTTTTATACCTTTCTGAAAGGCCAAGAGAGTTGGGTCCCACATGGGAGGAGAATCAGAGGGGAACAGCAGATAATTCTCCCTAAGTAAGCTAACCTTGCTTGGCTTAGGGCTCTAAAGATCATAATCAACACCTTGAATTGGACCTGGAAGCAAACTGGCACCCAATGCATCTTGTGCAACGAAAGCAACTCGTGAAGGAAAAATAAGTTCCTTACATTTATTAAGCAAACATATTTATATCTACTTCACTTTTTTGTAATTTTATTAAAAATTATAATTTCAAGGTTAAAAACTACAAACTAAAAAAAGAAAACATGCAGAAAAGAAAAAGAAAATAGAAAAAATGGAAAAGAATAAAAAATAAGAATATCGTAAAGAAAAAGAAAAAATATATAAAGAAATGACTCTTCATAACAAGTACAAAGAATTTTAGTAATTTATCATTTCAAAAGATGTTTTCTTCCCTTATCCCATTTCTTGTCTGTAAAAAAAATCCTTTAAAAATGTAATCATGATTTTATTCATGATCAACAAAAATCTATTAAGGATTACCAGAGGTAACAACTTATCTATTTTAACCTTATCAGATAAACCAATTATAAATTCCTTCCTTTTATTTTTTTTACAATATTGGTCTTAGTTCTTTCAAATAATGTTCTAGAACCTCTTGGTTTGTTATTAGCATATCCCTTTTAATCATTAAGACATCAGGCAGTTTTTTTTGTATGTTCAACATAACCAGGGCTTTTTTTCTCATAGAACGCCCAGAACGGAGTTCCGGCACCTTTTTTGGATGGAACCTTGTAGGGTAGGCAAGGCAGGTTGTATCACGTGTGTGAGTTCCGGCACCTTTTTTTTTTAGAAAAAAACCACTGAACATAACAATTTTTTCCATATTCTGGTAGCTTGCCATTTTAAATCCACCTTTTGATCAGTATCAGCCTTGCCTAGTAAAACTTGATACTGTTCCGTAACATCTTTTAAATTACAGTCTATCTATAGAAGCAGACATTCTTAAAATTAACTTTAGGGTCCATTATTCAAAAATATCCTTCAATATGTCAAATGTTAAAATATTTTGCTTCATTCTGTATTAATAAGTAAAATTTAAGTCCTCCAGAATACATAAATATACATTGTGACTTAAATCAATATGGAAACTTAGTTTTGCTAACATGAAACCATACACGTATGGTGGATTCTAACAGCAGCGCCTGAATTGGTTGAAAATGGGAAATAAAGTCTAATTTATCTGGATGCCAACTGATTGAAGGAAACTTATAAGCTATCACAGTGGAAAAGTAAATTCTATTTTTTTTTCTTACTTCGATTCCTATATACCATCCGGAAGGTTCTCATCTTGTCTTTCCTGTACCAATAACATTTATCAAGAGATAAGTTATTTTCTTGATTCTTAGTAAAAAATGACTCAAACTGGTCTTAGTGCCTGAACATCTGTTCATACAACACAAAGTTAAGAAAAGGAAAGGACAATAATTCCTGAAATCCTGCCCAGAGTTCTTGACCTCATTATCGTTGAATATATGTCAATCTTTGCCTTTCCTTTCCTACAAACCTGAGTCTGTATTTTATACTCAAATGGCAAATTCATTCTTTCAGCTGCATCCAGCCCATCCATATGCTGATATAGTATTGGCAAATATCAGCAGGCTTGGAAAAAAATTATCAAATTTTCAAAATAACAAAACTTCTTTAAGAAAAAAAAGAAAAGAGTCCAAAATAGCCTATGCAGATTGAATGTGCCCAGATGATACAGAACACTGACCGTTGGAGATGGGATGAAAAATATTAGAAGGAAGGAACAGAATGGAATGGAACATCTGTTAAATGATATGGCTAAATAAAACTTTGTTTATATTATATTTTGGTCTTCTTACTATGAGGAATCTATGAATTAATTTTCATTATTAACCACCCAGCTGTTTCAGGAATGGGAGGAGGGAAAGGAAGGGAAGAGAAGTGAAGGGAAGGAAAAGAAACTGCTCTTGTTGAAAACTATGTGATATACACCTAGAGCAAATGTACAAACAGCCCTGCCAGAAAACAACAAGACTATTGAATTACTATCCAGTGTATTCCATTGTCTACCAGACTACACTTAACAATCCTATGTTTCCTATTTAACAAACTGAAAGCACTTTAGGGTTTGGCATTCAGTAGTCAAATATTCTTAGCTATTCAGTTTTTATATTATTCATACTGAGAGGAGAAAATGTATATAACAACCCTAAAGCAATCTTTGAGCTGATTTGATATCATGTTTTCTTGAAAAGCAATTTAGAGCTGCACTACAGAGGGAACCAAAAATAAACTATGAGTAATGTACATGAATTCAGAAGACATTTACATATGGGTTTGACATTTCAGGAGCTGAATTGCAGACATTCTTTCAACCCACTGCCATTGCATCAATAAACCATACTTCTAAATGTGTTAGAGTTGATGTGAGCTAGGGTTCACTTTCCCCTCTACCAATCCAGGAGATCATTAATCAGTGTCTTTCATGAGATACTGTATTGTCACCACCTATACTTCATATCCAGAGAAATATATATCAGGAACGACTTACTGCAATAGTAAGCCTGCAGTGATGAATTCTTCCCTCCTATTCCTCATAAGCATGTGCTGAAAACCTAATCCCACACCCAGTGACTGGGCTGCCTGAGAACCCTAAGAAGATAGCTGCTGGAACAGCCAGAGGAAAGGAGAAAAATCACATACAGGATTAAATACAGATCAAGACTTATCCACAGATAACACTTTGGGAACTGTTAAATGAATTGGACTATGATGTTATGATTACCCCTCCCCATAATGAATAAATTTTAAATATTTACCATATCACCACTCTATTCTCTTTAACTTTAGTAGAACAACTTCCAATGCATCCAATGAGTTCAATAATTTAGAATCATTGACTGTAGGGCTGAAATGGTTGCAACATGGGTTTTCATTATATTGACCAGTTTGTTTTTATTCTATGACTTAAAATAAAAAGTAAATACTTTTTTGAGACAAACACAACTCCTTGATAAATACATGTTTGTGCCCATGTAGTTTTTTCTTGGCAGCAAACCGAAATGCTTTGTCATTGCCTTTTTGTCAGATGACCCAGCAATCTCTGGTAATCTCCACGCAATTCCCAAACTCTATTTGACCAATCTGGGGATGAATCAAGTTTGCCTATTGCTGAGGCTGAGATATACACCCATTCTCAAATCCCAAGGGCAGAGTAAGTAAGTTTTTCTATTTTGAAATATGGCAAATCATTTATACAATCTGAAGAGAAACCAGATGAGCACTGTGGAGCAACTTCATCCCAGATACAGAACTGTCATCTATTTGATATTTTATTTATTTCTTTAAGTGTTTTCCGGTGAGACCGGTCTATCAGGGAAACCTTTATTTCTTTATTTATTAAATTTATATTGATTATCCATCTTGTCTATGAGATGATGATCATGATGATGATAAAGCAGGAGTGGTCAACTATGGTAGGCAACTATTATGGGAGTTGAAGAATTGTGGATTTCAACTCTCAGAATTCTTGAGCCAATCCTAAACCTAGCCCACAGGTCATAAAGTTGCCATAGTTGCCCACCCCTGCCTTAAGGTAAGTAATGCATTTATCTGAATTCTGAAGATGTACAAGGAATTATATGTGTAAAGAGTGTGGAGCCCACATATGTCAAGAATAACTTGTTTTTACACAAAAAAGACCAACATTTCAAGCTACCTACTGATGCTCTGCTCTGTTTCTCCTAACAGTTAACATGGCAAATGCTGCAAAAGAGGCAATCACCATCACTGCGGCAATAAAAAGTTTCAAGAATTATTCTGGCGAGACCTGCCTTTCCCTTATTCCTTAGTTTCATTAATGAGGTTAAAGCAGTTTTATTACTTCCAAAGGATAATTGAATAAAAGAGTATTTTATGCACTTTGTTGCTAAACTTTCAATAGAATCCTCTAGTGTGTTTTGAATAATAATTAATTTTGTAAATATTTTCTTTTTTTTACTGGCAAGTGCTTGTGTAAGACAGTTTGGATTTTAAAATTGATATACTTTTTATAAGCAAAAAGTGAAGCCCCTAAAGTACTGTATTGATTTCAGTGGGATTCTAAGTTCCATTTGACTGTTGCCATTAGATTTCATCTTTGTTACTGCAAGATATAATTGCTCTATTTACCTCCAGGTAACACTAAAATTGGTTAGGCATAATTTGCAGATTCAATGTTCTCTCAAATTTAATTTGACTTAGGAATTCCTCTTAGTATATCATGAGAGACAGATAGCAACTATCTTGAAAAAAGAATATTCAATTATATGCATATAAACCCCTATATCTTGCTTGAATTGCTTCCTCCATCTAATGTAGTAGCCTCTGTCAAAGGGCAGATACTAGTTAGAAATGAGAAGAGAATGAAAGCAAAGTTCATGAGCAATTTTGGCTGCCCAAGAAGACAAATTAAATTGCAGCAGGTGCCTTAAAAAGTCAGCTGTAGAAAGCCTGACATTAAATAATATGTACTTAGGGTACCATTCATGGACTGGTTTCATGAAGTCAACAGAAAATGCAGCCCAAGGAAGAAAAGAATACTCTGGCTTAATAAAAAAAATCCTAATTAATTAAATATGAGAATCATATATAATGTTTCAAATCAAAGGCTAAAGCAGTATTTTGGGCTACTGAGCTGACTGTTTCTTGGCTTCCTGATCCAATGTATAATTCTGATTTCAATCAGTAAAACTGATAATGCTCACTCATAGATAACACTGTAACATATTCAAGATGTAATCTTTGTACTCTGAAAGACAGTAAAAAATAGACAGATTTTTCATTCTTGGTTTTATCTGACAAAGATCTTATGTATGTTATATGCATCCCAAAATCAATGCATGGCTTGTCTTCTACAGCTCTGTCTGCTACTAAAACTCTGATTGTATTTGTCTGTTTGTTTGTTTGTACCCTACCTTAGCCCATATGATGCATTATACTGCTACAATTTTTGAATCAAAGTACCTAAAATCTGGTAACCTAAAGAATGTATGAAAAAATCCAGGATCCATTGTTCCACCCAGCATTGGTGTAAAAAGAAATATATGGTTAGCCTAACATTTAATATTATTCTGGTCACATCAGACTGCACTACCCTCTTCTCAAAGCATGATCCAACAGGTCACAGGATTGTCTAGGAGTTAACATTCTCTGTGTGCATGCATTAATTTATTGAGATATGCTTTGAAATGCTTCAGAAAAGAGCAAGTTCAAATTTAAAACAAAGCCATTCAAAAGAAGGAAGGGTATTTCTAAACTGTTCATTAAGAGATAACTCAGTTTTTCAAACAACAACAAAAATGGACATGAATGTTGATGGCCACTACAGATACATTTCTTTACATAATAATCCAGCACAAGGCTAGTCCTCTTTTCTATCCCATTCTAAGTCTTTGTATGATCTCTAATGCAGACAGGGCTTACATCCCCAAAGTAATGCATGCCCTTTTCATTTACTAATGTGGGTAAATTTCGTAAAAATAGATTAAAGTTATATTGAAATTTAAACTGAAGGTCTGAATCTAAATAATTAGAGCACACATTTTATTTGTAGACAGTCTCCAGTATAATCCCAGAATCTTCATACAGGAATTGGAAAGACTAATAAAAGTATCAGTTCTCAAGTTTTAGATCAGGCTTCATATTCATGCCATGTACCCAGTACTTTTATTGTATTCAAGGTCTTGCAAGTCTGAATGCACTTTTCTATTCCCTCTTTTTATCTTCCTGAGAACTAGGGAAAAATTTGTCTGATATGTTTACTCATCTCACATTCCTGCCCTGGATTCAATCTTCTTCTTTTTCCAAGTTTTTTTTATTAATTTTACAATATTACATTTACATATTTGAAAAGTAGCGTGGCAGCTGAGCACAGTAATTCCATTACATTTGAATATTATCAGTACAAATCTCAAAGTATTACAACAACTAATTCCCTTTCCCCATAATATCTACTGTCGTATTCGAACCAATACAGTTCTTATTCTATCAATCAAACAAAAAGTACCTTTCTAATATTCATCAATAATCTTCAGTCTATACATATCTTAATTAATTTGACATTCCACCTTTTAGACAATAACCTAGTAAGTTTTTCTTAACTTTAGTTTCCCATTGATATTTATGTTTAACATTTAATCTTTATGATTTCCAGATCTTAAATGATCCCAATTTCTAAGTCTCGTATCTCACATTTGGGGCTAATAATTTTTTTTTTCTTTTCTTTCTTCTACTTCCTTTCTTTCTTCCTTTCCAGAAAGAGAAAAAAATAAAAAAAATAAAAATAAACCACCAACATTTGTACCACAAACCCATATACAAATTTAATTATTAGTATGTATACTTCTAAGTTTTACTTAACCTTTGTCTCAACTCATAACAATATCTTAAATTCAAATCTTAGTTATTTGTAAACATTCAAACTTTTAGCCAATTAGTAACCTGATGGTTAATTTTCCCTTAATATTTTAATTTAACATTTAATATTTTTTCCAGATTTTTAATTAAACACAATTCCTTTATCACAATTCCTCATTCATTCTAATATTTGAAATACACACCTTGTATATAAATTCTACCATCTATCTTACCAATCTAATAAGACAGTATAATATTCTTATTTCAATATATTTCTAGATTTTATATCACCAAAATTTTCTTTATCTCAAATCGTTACAATAGCTTGTGTTCAGAATACATATTCTATCCATTTAGATATATTCTATTTTAGATCTCATGTATAGATCAAAACCCCAATCTTTTTCAATCTTATTCTAGCTTTTTTTCTCTACCAGGTCATTTTTCGTATCTTTGCCTTTAAATCATCAAAAAAATCTCCTTGTATTGTTGTGGCTATTGTTTGATATTGATAAGAGCGTCCAGTTAATGTTTTCTTAAGAGGACTATTAGCCAGTCGTCTCTTTGTTTTTCCAGTTCGATGCAGTTGTCCCGAAGTATTTATCTTCTCTTTCATCTGTTTTTCTTTTTTATCTTCAAATTCCTTCTGGTTTATAAGAAAAGTCCTTTCCTTGTTCTCTATTATCAGGTTTTTTTGTGTGTTTTCCATTGTCTGTATTTGTTGAGTATCTAAGTCTTCTGTCATAGCATTTGGTTGTTTCATTTTCTCTATAGAATTCTGTATAGATAATTCTTTGGTTAAAATGATATCCAGACTTATACATAGAGTTTGGATCATTGCTTTTAACATGATCCAATGCGGCCGCGCGGGCGGTGTTGGGAGCGACGCGTCGCTCCCATGTAACGCCGCTGCTGCGCGAGCTGCACTGGTTGCCAGTGGCCTTCCGGGTACGCTTTAAGGTGTTAGTTACCACCTTTAAAGCGCTCCATGGCATTGGACCTGGATATCTCCGAGACCGCCTTCTGCCACAGATTCCCTCCCACAGACCGGTAC
>NW_015386529.1:679737-683520 GCF_001527695.2 Protobothrops mucrosquamatus
GTAATGTGACTTCGGCTGTTAGCAGCCTAGGGACGAGCCATATTTCTATGGCCGGTCATTTCGTCCGCCGGTTTGAAGGGATCACCTGCTCTGACGGGAGAGTTGCTGCTCTCCCGTGATCCAGAGAAAGCCCCTCCTTGCTGGTCGCCTCTTCGGGGCGACTTTTGACCCTTTTCAGGCCCCCCCAGCGATGTAAAACTGAACGGGGGAGAGAGAGCAAGTCTCCCAGCCATCCATGGCGGCCGCATGATGAACCGGAAGCCCTAGATTCAATCTTCTTTTATCAGGCTGTTGTCTTGATAGTGGCTGTTCCTCCTGTCCCTCATAGCCTCGACACCAACCTCCTGCCTTGAAAGTCTAAAGCAGTTTTCCAAACTGTCAGGAGTAGACAATAAGCATCATCTCTTGCCAGAATGGCAGAACATACTAGCTGGCAAAGGTGAGAGCTATTAAGCAGACTGAACAATGTTCTAACTCAGTACTCTTAAATTTTGATAATGAAAGCCAGGGACTGAAATGCTTGCCCTGCTTAAAAGAACAGCTTAAAATAGAAACCCAGTTAGAGCAGTTTGTGATCTTGGTATGTTCATCTGCAAATTGGTAAGAAATTACAACTGTACTAAACACAATGGACAGGATTACATCTTCCTAATTTGTTGATGGATGTACAGAAAGTTCTCATTTAGAACTCCCTTGCTTAGCAACCATGCACAGATATGAAAAATATGAAAAAGTAGAAATCTGAATTATCATAAACACAGTCATGATTTCGCTTAGTGATTGCTTCACCTAATGACCAAGTTGCCATTCTCACTTGTGCTTGCTAAATGAGGGCTAAGCAGCTCTTTGAAGGCCTGTTTTGCAGTCTGCTTTTTAATCAGGATTTTCACTCTTTATCATCAGCACTGTTATGTTTATTTTGAAGTAGCTTTCATTCCTAGAAAAGAGCTACCAATGGAGCCAGCAATACCTTTAGAATGTCAACTGTTGGTGCAATATCCAGAGTTGACAGGACTGATGAATGACCATGAAACCGGGTGGCTACTGAAGAAGCAACTAAAATTGTTTCTACAGGCTCTGTGAACTTTGGTGGTTTTATGACTAAGAGAGGGAAGGAGAGAAAAAGGAAGTATCTCCTTTATTAATAGCAAGAAAGAAAACTTGAGTGCTGTGTTGGAGGTCAAAGCTTCTTCCTATTCCTTAGTAATCCTGTGCTTGAATAACATGTGTGGGGTGTGTAATAAAGAGGAATACTTTTTATCTTGAAAAGATGACTTATTTGGAAATCTTTTCCCAGATCTGACCTAGAGTTTAGGTTGCTATGTGACACTTAGTTACAGATCCATCTCTTGTTTCAAAAAGTTCAATAGAGGAATCTAACATATTATTTTAGCAATCTACACGGGAAGCATCTCATTTCCAGCTATGAAATAAACTGAACCAAGGTCAGTAAATTCAAGTATCTATTAAGTTATAGGACACTCAAGTGAGAACTTTCAGCTCTAGAAATCAAATCACAAGTTTTGAAGTAATTTCCCTAGCTGTCTGCCGGAGCTGCTTTAAAATGCAGTGATATTCTGAGCAAATTCTCCAGAGCCTATTATTTAATTTGAATTTTGGTAATTTGTTGCATACACAAATTGTGATTTTTAATAACAAAGACATCATTTTTTAAAATAACCAAAGCAAATATAATTGCAAATTAATGCCATTTGCTGTGAGAAAAAATCTTTTTAATGTAAACTTAACCAAAAGGACAAAATGTCTTAGTTGATTTTGATAATTACCCTCCATAAGTACAATAGGACTATACCCCTGACTTTTGGGCTATTTTATTAAATTTATGTTAAAATGTGCCAAATGGCATTCACACAGACATACAGGTATTTATTTATGGCCATTACTTTTCTATAATTATGCCTGAAACTGGCAATGCTTTTACTCTATGCTTGACAATTAAATAGGTCCACCAAGAAAAGTGTGTTATTATTTGCAGTAACGTCCATGTGACAAACTCATAACATCTAGCCTTTGTGATTCCCTAAGTCTGGGAATCCAACATAGGAACTATAGATACCTATTTGCCTCTAGGAATGTCTCTTTCCATGGCTTTCTAGTCCATCTGGTTTTTTTAAAAAGGCTTTTCTTGGGAGGACAGAATGCTACAAATGCTACTTGTATTATCAAGAATAGCTTTGATTTCTTATAATCCTCCAAATAAAAATGTAACCCAATGTGCTCCTTCAAAATTTGCCCGCTATCTTTAAAAAGGTGGTGAAGACAATGAACTAGAGGTCCAGATTTATTGTAGGGAAAGTCTCAAGAGTACTGGAGGACGAAGGAAGAATTCTGCCTGTGCTGTGCATCTTTCATTATGTGTAGTTTTTTTTTTTAATGCAATGTTCAAAGTGCTCCATAATTTTTTACTATTGGTATAAAATGGGATAGTATGTTTTGTTTAGATTTTATGTACTGTAGGTTGGTATGTAGGCATGTTTTGCCAGGCTGTTTTTTTTCTGTTGGTGTAAGGTGTTCATGTTGTCACATATTTCTGTGCTTTCGTGGCTAGGTATACTGCTTGGCTTTGGAGGAGGAAGCCTATCTCTGATATTCAGTTATAGGGTCCCTTCTCAGCAGAAATCTGGGGTTGATCATAAGATTCATAGAATCTAAGTTCCATTATAGTTCTGCCTTGAGCAAATTCTGAAACAAATTAATTTTCTTTAACCTCAAGGGGTTAACTGAGAAATGGAGCAAAGAAGGGAGTATATTTTGTCACTGGTATTTTGTTGTTTGTGTGTATAATGTATAGTGTCCACCATAACAATTTCATGGAAATGGGAAATTCTTCCTTCCATGGCAGCCATGTTGTGAAAGCCTCCATTACATCTCTCAAAAATCCAGTACTGTTTTTATCACTACAAAAATGTTGAGTCTCCTATTTCACTGATAACTGATATAGTAGCTGCAGGGGAGGAGAGGGAAACACAACCCTGAAGGAAAACTATGTTTTGCTAAACCATATTATGGCATAATATGCAATTAGGGTCATTCACCATGTTGATTCAGCAAAATTTACATCTAAAACTTGGCAGGCTTTATTGGCCAAGCAAGGTGTGTTGTAATACACACATAAACACAATAAATCTCTAACAATTAAAACACTCCAATATAATACAATAAAATCACATTCTCAGATGAATAATGCAGAGTCAGCAAACATTAGACTTTCATGGGAATCAAAAGCATTCTAAATCATTATGTGTTCACCTGCCTTCTGAAAAAAAGAAGAGGCCAGCATTAATAAGCCTAAGGGAATTCTGAATAACTGGGAACAACTACCATGAAATAATTATTCCTGACTAGGAGGAACAGATAAATTATTTAATACATTTTAAAAACAAATATTTTTCTTATTTTTTTTATGCCATCAAGAAATACACACATTAAAAAAATACATTCAGGACAACTGCAAACAAAAATGACACATAGTTGGGAAAACAGCATCTAAAAAGCATATAATAAATTGTTCATCAAAACACTTATAGATATGTATTTAACAACTACATATTTAACCCAATAACAAGGATGAAACAGGGAAAAACACTTCCAAAAATCCAATGAAAAAAAAGAACAAAACAATTCTTCTTCCTGACCCAAATAGTAATACTCAAAATCTATGTTTATTCTTTGTAGTTTAGTTTCTTCCAAAGCCTTCAGAGATACTGGCTCTAACCCAAGCATACTGTACGTAATATTTTTATAGAACATCAAGGACAAGGA
>NW_015386529.1:685682-712147 GCF_001527695.2 Protobothrops mucrosquamatus
TACATTCCTATAGAGAAATCATTCCAATATTTAACTGCCTGCATTCTAATTTTACTATATTTAATTAACAGTGTTCTTCATATACATAATTGTTTCTCAAGGACCAAATTATTTAATCGCATCAACAAATGCAGTCTCAGTAAGGAGGAAGACATTAGGGAGAAAGAATGAATGGATTTTAAAGCAACTTGGTTCTCAAAAACAGTGTATTTTTGAGATTATTTCCCAGTTTACAAATCAAATTTGCACATAACCCGCAAGGGAGATAGGGCGGTATATAAATTTAATAAATAAATAAATAAATAAATTCAATGACTGTGAAGGGACTGGCTTTCTTGATAGGCTGATGATCGGATGGTCTCCCCTGTTTCAAATGATATATCCAGGAAGAAAGGGAGAGCCACTTGAGGATCTAAAAGCTTTTTTATGGAAGCCGGCTTGGCATAAAAGGAAGGCCAGAGTTAGACTTAAAAAAAAAATAGTTTTCTTTGTGTGATACCTAAGGGAAGAGCTTTAAACTTTATGTAATGAGCCAAGGAGATTTTAAAAGATATTATTGGATTTAATAGTTAGGATCTATATCTATAAGGGAAATAAATTAGTTACTTAAATAATTGTTTTGAATTACAAATAGAAGATGGATTTAGAGGATAAATGTTATTTTATGAGTAAGCGATGATATTAAAATGAGAATTAGAATATGATGGTGAAAGAAATTAAGAATTTACTGGAATAAATAAGGTGTATTTTAGACATGATATTATTTTGTATGAATTAAAGGAACTGTGGGCTATCCGAAACTTAAACATTATTGGACAGTAAGCCAACTGGAATATTTTAATTGAAACCAGACAAAAGTTAAAAATAGGATTTGGAGATATATAATCTAAAAGTTGTTGATAAATGTTTTAAACGTTTGAGTTATAACTAGCAACCTAATTTGAATTTGGTTTAATGACTAAGGGAAACAGAGGAAATTTTTGATGATGTAAACTGATATATGTATGGATAAGCGTGTTATTGGACTATGTATTACCCAACCACCATGTTGCTTCCTTAAATACCCGAAGGTTTGTAAAAATGGAAAATTAATAAAACTTGTTTTAAAAAAAAGATATTATTTAAGAAAGACCACATTAAATCAACATGACAAAAAAAGAAAAATGCTGAATATTCTTGTATTTGCATCATCACCAAACAGTGCATTGGTGGTCTTAAAACATTTCTTCTTGTCTAATCATAAAAGATAAAAACATAATGCAAGCTAGTTTATAAAGCATGGAATGTATTATCTACAGAAGACCATGTACAATGTATATATAATGCATCTTACACAGTATATCCAATATTATTTCCATTTACTTATTCTCACGTTATTATACATATGCTGCTTCATTAGAGAAACATCACCATTTATGGACACAGTGTGTATTTTGTGTGGGCTATGTTAATCTTCAAGTCTGACACAGAACAGCATTTAAAGCTAAAGATTTTCTGACAAGTTGTTTGTGTTTTATAGGCTTCAGTGTCAGTCACAAACCATTTTAGAGGGTTCTGTATTTTTAAACGCTAATATTTTCATTGATGCTCAGTTGATAGTATTAATATTTCTATTAATTTTAGCAAGCAGAGGAATATTTGGAAAAACTCTTTCATTTACACAAGAATGTTACGATATGGTTATGCATCTTCATGTGCATCTACATAAGCAATGCAATACTTCCTAAGTAATCGCATTGCTTGAATATTGTTTTTAATGCAAATAAGAAAATACATCTCTATCTGGGCCATTAATTGATGAATATGGTTAAAATTGAATGGCAGATACTAAATTGGATCAAGCTAAGAGAACAATGCTAATATTTTTTGCCACCTGAAGAATTGTAAAAAAATAAAAGAAATTAGAAATGAAAATGCAACAATCTTATCTAAACTGGATGTCAAAATAAAGTTGAGTTAGTTGATGATTTAATTATTCAAAGGAAAAAAAGAATATTCACTATATTTATAAACCACAAACAACTAGTCCAATGACTTAATCCAATCCAAAGATAATGTGTAGAGAGTTCCACAGGTCTTTTTTTCTCATAGCAGTGGTGTGTGTGTGTGTGTGTGTGTGTGTGTGTGTGTGTGTGTGTGTGTGTGTGTGTGATGGACATGATATGCTTTGGATAGAGAAATTCAAGACATGCATGGACCTTATATTGTAAGATCTATGCATGGCTTCAATTTCTCTATCCAAATTCTACTAGATTATATTAAGTATTAAGCATATGAAACAGCAAGTCAAATCAGATCTAGCAAAGTAGCATCTTTACAGATTGATAGCAGTATTTCAGAGTTTTAAGTAGAAAGTTTTCTAGTTCCATCTAAATCCAACAGTTATTAAATCTAGGATTCTGGCATGCCTCCATCTCTCCCTTTTACAGCAAACCTGGACCTTGTACTCATTGATTAGGAAGAGTGGAGAGAGCTAGATTTATGAAGGCATGCATATACCCATGTTACTATTACTAACACCAGGAATGATATGACTTGTGGCTACTCATTATAGATATAGTGGAAGAGATGAGGTTCTATCAGGCATCTTGTGGATTCTGTAATATATAGCTGGTATAGCCTAAATAATCATGTTGAATTAGAAGTTTTTACCAACCTGATACCCTCCAGGAGCTAGACTACAAATTCCAGAATTCTTAGTAAGTTGTTAGGCATGCTACTGGCAATTATAGAAACTGCAGGCAACTTAATTACCAAGTAACCTGTTGTTATGTGAGCTACACTGGTTCCCAATTTCTTTCTGGGTGCAATACAACCTTGCATAGTATGGATCAAGGCAATTTGCAGGATTACTTCTCCCTGAGGGTATCTTCCCATTCTACCAGGTCAGACAGGATGGGCACACACCAGATCCTTTCTCTTAAGGAGTCCGAGTGGACAATCACTTAAATATGAGCCAGCAGTGTGCTGCAGCTAACAAAAAAGCCAACACAGGCTGCATTAATGGGAATAGAATCAAGATTACATGAAGTATTAGTACCACTTGATAATGCCTTGGTAAAACCACACTCGGAATATTTTATCTGGTTTTGGTCATCACGATATAAAAAATATGTTGAGACTCTAGAAAAAGTGCAGAAAAGAGCAACAAAGATGATAAGAGGATTGGAAGCTAGAACATATGAAGAAGAGTTGCAGGAATTGTGTATGCTTAGTTTAACGAAAAGAAGGACTAGGGGTGGCATGATAGCAGTGTTCCAATATTTAAGGGGATGTCACAAAGAAGAGGGGGTTAACCTATTTTCCAAAGCACAAGAAGACAAGACAAGAAGCAATGGATAGAAACTAATCAAGGAGAGAAGCAACTTAAAACTAAGGAGAAATTTCCTGACAGTGAGAACAAGTGGAACGACTTGCCTCTAGAAGTTGTGGGTGCTCCAACACTGGAGGTTTTTAAGAAGAAATTGGACCACCATTTGTCTGAAATAGTATAGGGTTTCCTGCCTGAGCACGGGGTTGGACTAGAAGACCTCCAAGGTCCATTCCAACTCTGTTATTTTGTTCATCCTTAAATACTGCATCTATGGAGGGGTGGGGGCTCCAGAGCAGCCCATGTCTTGTGAAACACTTTCTTCCTCTGGGATGCATCCCCCTCCTAGACTTCTAGAAGACCATAAAAAGCTGGCTGTTCTTAGCATTGGGATAGGGTCAGGTTGCAGGTTGTGAATTGCATTTATTGATGAATTGGAGAGTGTTGGTTGGTGTGTTAGGGTCTATTTTACTGTTTTTGTTTTGTCTTGTTTCTTTTGTTGTTTGTGAGTCACCCAAAGTTGTGGTTCATAAGCTGTATGCACAATATACTTTAGTCTTTTAGATGCATATTCATGTGCTATTTATTCACAGCATGCATTATTTATTTTAGGAATTTATTAAATTTATGTGCTGCCTAGCTCACCCTGAAAAGTGACTCTAAAGAAAATCTGCTTACTCTGCTAGTGACAACTACCATGTTTCCCTGAAAGTAAGGTCTACCCCGAAAATAAGCCCTAGCTTGATTTGGGGGGAGCTAATATAAGCCGTACCCCCAAAATAAGCTCTAATTTTAGGGCAAGGCACACACTTAAAAATCAAGCTAGGGTGGGGGTGGGGGGGTGGATCTGCCCCACACGCCCCACACCCACTTACCTTGCAGCCAGGACTCTCCTCACTGGCCCACTTCTTCTGTGGCATCTTCTGCAGCCAGGCCTGCATTTCTCAGTCACAGGCCTTTCCGGAAGGCCTCTGCAGCCAAGAACTGAACTATGGATTCAATCCATAGCTCGGTTCTGCAAGACCTCTGCAGCCGAAACCGAGCTATGGACTGAATCCATAACTCAGTACTTGGCTACAAAGGCCTTCTGGAAAGACCTGACTGCAAAATGCAGACTGGAATACAGCTGCAGAATGAAGCTGCTACTTCGGCCCCAGAAGAAGTGGACCTGCTGGGTGGGGCTATTAGTGCAGGAGGTGAGTATAAAAGACATCCCTCAAAAATAATACCTAGTGCCTCTTTTGGAGGCAAAAAAATAAACTAAAATAAGGCCCAGTTTTATTTTCGTGGAAACATGGTATCATCTTAGATACCCCATGAAGAATGATAGGCCAATCCTATATGTTTGAGAGATGAAAATTGTTTAGATGTCACACTGAGTAGTTTGACATCTCCCTTACAGTATCCTTGTATTAACATGATACAAACATGGGAGAAACCTTACTGAGAACAAATCATAACTCATAACCCATAGGGATTCAGACTATTACAAAGTGCAAAATTCCCCTGAATTTTACTGTCAAACCCTTTAATGTAGAACACAGCTAAGGAAGCAACCTTCACACAGAGTTTCTTTAATTTGTTTTACTGCCAAGAATTAGAGTACAGAATATTGAGAACTGAGATAGGAAAACTCCAGCTCTTTCATTAACGAGTTCATTAGGGTCTCTTTGAAGCTTTTTCATTTTTTTCCCCAGACTGTTTGCATGACAAGCTAAGATTTGGTTTCTTTGATAAGCCATAAAGGTCCCTCCCCATCTGCTGGTATCCCCCCCATCTCCTCAACAGTCTCCCACATTTACCAATAATCTGTTCAAAATTAAAACTTCATGAGAAGAAGATTCATGTGAGCATACTTTTTTACAGAAGATGGTAGAAATAACTGTTTCAGAAATTCTTGAATTTGGGAAGAAATCTCATTCATCCCAAGGGACTTATCTCAAATATAGTATATAACTCCAAAACAATTAAAACCATTTATAAATTCAGAATGACATATAACTGCCACATCCAATTATCCCATTTTGATTATTCCAAAGTCTGAAACAATTGCCATACAATATATGATTCTTCTCACTGGCAGATAACTCACTGACAAAAAACATTCCTTTGTTTCCTAAATTAACTGTGATGTTCGTGTTGTCTGTTTGGTTGCACAAAATTAAATATAAAAAACCATAAAAAATTACAACAGAACAGAATCAGATGTCAGTGAACACGTCTCTTAAGAATGCTTCCTATGCAAAAGTATTCAGGCTGTGGAAGAATTTTTTTACAGATTTCAATCTGATAGGGTTATAATTTAGAAGAAATTTATTTTGAACCTAATAGGTATGGAATAGTGAAATAATGATACTTGAAACAGAGAGTTCAAAGTTCACAGTGGATATGAAAAGGCGTTAGAGGCAAATGAAGCATTATGTCACTTAAAACTTAAATTAGAGTAACCTTTTCAAGTAGTTAATAGAATCTTCTTATGCAAAAGCATCTATGGGACACATTCCATTTCATGTAAGCAGATGCAAAAATGATGGACTGCAAGAATAGAAAGGAAATGCCCCTTCAGTTCTGTTCAGAGAATC
Organism: Protobothrops mucrosquamatus; assembly: GCF_001527695.2. Taxonomy (NCBI): domain Eukaryota; kingdom Metazoa; phylum Chordata; class Lepidosauria; order Squamata; family Viperidae; genus Protobothrops; species Protobothrops mucrosquamatus. The sequence continues at coordinate 691,575 of NW_015386529.1, forward strand.
CACATCTGCAGATAGAAACATTACACAGGATTCTCACTATTTATTTAGCAGTTTCTATCACAGTCCAGAAGAGAGAACCAGTCTGGGTAAATGGTTACAGCACTAGGCTAGAAACCAGAGGTTGGGATTACAATTTAAGCACAAACTCAGCTGGGTTACATGGGGCTAGTCAGTGTCTCTCAGTTCTAGGAAGCAGCAAAGACAAACCACTTCTGAAATCCTGCCAAAAAATTTGAAGGGACTAGACCAGGCAGTTGCCAGGAGTCAACAATGACAATGAAATTAAAATAAATTAAATTAAAATAAAATAAAATAAAATAAAATAAAATAAAATAATAAAATAAAATAAAATAAAATAAAATAAAATAAAATAAAATAAAATAAAATAATAAAATAAAATAAAATAATAAAATAAAATAAAATAAAATAAAATAAAATAAAATAATAAAATAAAATAAAATAAAATAAAATAAAATAAAATAAAATAATAAAATAAAATAAAATATAAAATAAAATAAAATAAAATAAAAAATAAATAAATAAAATAATAAAATAAAATAAAATAATCATAGCCCAGACTAGTTAATCAAGATGTAACAATCACATACAGACAGGCAGAAGCAGCTTAACTCTCAGTTGTTGGGATTCTACTACTGAGAATTTTAATTGCCATTCTAGTAGTAACCTTTACTCTTTCTGCCCATGGGGTATATATATGGTTTCTATTCATTCATTAAAAAAGAGATTTACCCCACCCCACCCCACCCCCAAAATCACCTTCCATGTTTCCCTGAAAATAAGACCCAACTAGAAAATGAGCCCTAGCATGATTTTTCAGGATGCTTGTAATATAAGCCCCACCCCACAAATAAGCCCCAGTTAAGATCATCAGACAGATGGATGCATTTAGTACCGTATTTCCCTGATATAAGCTCTAACCGGAAAATAAGCCCTAATGCGTCTTTTGGAGCAAAAATTAATATAAGACCTGGTCTTATTTTCGGGGAAACACGGTAGTTGTGATAAAATGCCTACAGACTTAGAAAGTACAGAGGAGACACTAAGGCAATTCAGACGGGAAACAAAGCCATTACAGAAGAGATTCCTGAGTCCAGACGAAGTGAGATGGGGATGGGATGGGTTTGAGAAAGATTTTAGTTATATATGAAAATTACCTTAGTAGTAATTTGCAAGATTTGTTAAATTAGCTTACTAGATTTTTCAAGAAATCCAAATGGTACTTGAATTTATGAATCTCAAAGGGCTTGACCATAGTAAAACTTGCCCAGTATTTTTGTATTAATTATCAGTGAATTGTTTAATTAAACATTGCAGAACAATCTTTTGAAAGATCTTGCCTCAACAATATATCTACAGACCTGGGCCTGAACAGAGATTCCGGAGTTCATCAAATACCACCCTTTCTGATACTGAAATTTAATTATTCATCTATAGTTGTTAGAATCATTACTATAGCCACGGATAGAAAGACATTACAGAGGGTGGTGAGCACAGCACAAAACATCGTGGGCTGTTCCCTGACACCACTAGACGACATCGCTAGGGCCCGCTGCCTTAGAAGAGTGAGGAAAATCCTCAGGGATGACTCACACCCTGGTCAGCACTTCTTTACTCTCCTACCATCGGGCAGGAGATATAGAAGCATAGCCAGCCGCACCAACAGGCTGAAGAACAGTTTCTACCCATGTGCTGTCAAGACTTCTGAATGGGAAATAACTCCATGTATGACAGACTTGCGGGGCCGGCGCATTGTGCAATAAGTTCACATGGTATAAGATTGTGTGTTGTTGTCACTGTGAATTGTGTCAGGGGGGGTGCACAAAGGGAGGCTTAGCCAATCTCATTGTACACATGTTGTACTTTGACAATAAAGGTTGATTTGATAAAGGTCGATTTGACATCTGAGCAATACTTTTAGTTCTAAACTGAAAAATGTTTCTGTAATAAATAGGTGACATACCCTCAAAGCTTCAATCACAAGATCTTGTGCTTCCAACTCCCCTTCTAAAATACTCAGAAGCATCCTCAATTCTGATTTGCTGAGACTGTCCACATCGAATTCTCTTTTCTGCAAAATAAAAGTAAATAAATGAGGTTCTGCGAAGATGTTCCATCTAATGAAGTAGTAAAATAAAATTATTCCTGCAACAAGGTTCATTTATAAGTAAGGGGAAAAAAACAAATGTGTTCCTCAAAAATCAAGCATATGCACTTCAGCAAGCAAGAAACTGAACAATTCCAAAATGATCAAGAAACTGCAATGATTCACCAGGGATTCAGCTCAACTTGAATAATATTTTACTTTTTCCTTCTTTATCCACCAATAATTGTGGCTACATAAATGCAGATGTATTTGAGAATGTCATATATTATGACGGGGTTTGCTTTGACAGCTATCCACTCTACAGTGGAAGGCATGGATTGATTCATGTCTTACTTCTAGCTTTTAATGCTCCTAGAAACAGCAAGTAATCCCACTGCAATAAACAACAATAAAACTGTCAGTAAATACAGGAGCTAATCTCTACTCATCTTCCATGTAGCAGAGTCTAGGGCATATTTATAATTCAAGTCACCCTGTTTCTAAAAAGAAGGTAAGCAGTTTGAGGTTCCCTGGCTACATGAAGATCTCAAAACCCTTAGATGATAATGATAATGTCCAAATATTACCAATTTATAATTTTACTATGATAATAGAAAAATATTACACATATTACTACAGTGCCATACTAATAAAATATAAATTAAATTAATTCATGTTTACATTTCTTTTGATCTCACCCACCATTTTGGAGCATACAGTCCACAGCATACTACTATGACGCTAAACAGAATTGTTGGGTATGGGTAATGTTGCATCCCCCCGTTCTAAAAATATTCTAAAGCAGTGGTGGCGAACCTATGGCACGCGTGCCACAGGCGGCACTCAGAGCCCTCTCTGTTGGCACGCATGCCGCCACCCCAGCGAGCAGCAGGTCCATCAGGCCGCCACCACCACCCAGAGCAGGAACCCCGCCCAGCACAAAGGAGGCAAAGCAGCCGACTAGCAAGCTCGAGTAGAGATAGTAGAGCAGAGGTCACCGACCATTGTCGATTGGTGGACTGGAAGAAAAGGGAAAGGAAAGCATTTTACATGCATGCATGGCGCACAGGGCCACAAGCACGCACGCGCTGCAAATGGGGCAGGGCTAGTGCCTGTGTGATCCTCACTAGCCCTGCCCCGTTTTTGCGTGGTGCAGCGCCTCGTACCTGTACACTGCGGTGCAGCAGCAGCCGTTTTTGCTGCTTGCAGCACGGTGGCCTGTTTTTGCGCCCCTGGTTTTTGCGTGCCAGAGGTGGCACTCAGAGGCACCTCCCTGCCCCCCCCTCAGGGCACCACAATGCTGATGCAGCCCTGGCACTTTGCGATAAAGAAGTGGGTTTTGGCTTGCGGTTTGGGCACTCGGTCTCTAAAAGGTTCGCCATCACTGTTCTAAAGTAATAGATTTTTGTGTACCCCCATGGTGTTTTTCTACATATTAAAGACAATGCCATGTTGGGAAAACACAGCAAGTATTGTGGCCATATATTTTGTTTGGTCATCAAAGACAGACATGATTTCAACTCTTTTAAAATCTCTATGCTAAAAGGTTGGACCTTTTACTACAGACTTTCCATATTGCAGTTACTGACTTTGGCTGCCAGCAAAAAGGCATCCTGGCTGGCACTTTATGTTTTTATAGTCCCCAAAAGTGCCTATTTTGGAAATATTTATTTAAATATGTAATTTCACCATTCTAATTATACAGGCACTCAAGGCAGGTCTTAACCTTATCTGTTGAATTGTTTGAATCAGTGATTGGGGAAATAAAACAAAACAAAAAAGAAATATTGTTCAACAACCTTTTGCTTTGTCCGTAAGGCTATAGATATGGTGGTGCATTTTTACATTAGCAAATATATTCAGAATTCATGTCTGATTAAGACTTTATTTTCAAGATGAAATATAAGATTTGTAACTGCTAGATTATTCCATTTGCATGTTCAAATAAGAATAAATGTATAACTTGCAACAAAGTCAATCTAGTTCCAAGACACTGAATGCATTTTTATTTTCTCACTAAGTATACTTGTAATTCAATATTTTGAAGTAGAATTGTTTAAATCTCATATTCATATCAATTCATTTCCTGGTTGTTACTTGTTCACGTTAGGACCCAAATACCATATACAATAAAGATTACATTTTATCAATTTGATTTCATCACAATACCTCAAACTTAAACTGTCCATATCTGCACTGTTGCTCATTACCACTGAGTTATTTTTAGTCTATTGATCAAATTCTCTTTTGCTTTTTTATCAGCTTTCCACCAAGGACGAAAAGATAGAGATGATTTATGGTGAATGTATGGAGCAAACTTTAAGATAGTTAGCCAGAGACTGATTGGCTGTAAAATTTTGGGAGTTCACATTTTAAAGCTACCTAAAAGCATATTTGTCAAGAACATCCTTTGAGCAGTGCTTTATGTATCAAATTTGCCTTTTGCCTAACTTTTTGGGGATGTGGGTGAATCTGAATGATATTAAGAGTATTTTTAACAGATTCTGACCTATCTCACTTATGCAACTCTGAGTGATTCATGCAGTTAAAAAAATCACACACAAACACACACGTATGACCCAGTCAAATCATCTTACTAGTAGTTTTGGCAGCACACAATTACCATAACTGGATCAAACATCACAATTTCTGAAATTACTGGATCACCATCTACTTTTTCTAGAAAGTACCTGCATCCCACAAATTTCTGCATTACAAAGGTCTGGTAAGATTTCCTGGCATCATGCAGGAAGTGTGAGAGCAGAGACTGGGAGAAAGCTAACAATTTCCAGGGTAAAGATGATTATGTAAAAATATCAAAACCATCCAAGATTATTATGTGATCCATTCAATATTTGTGAATTTAGGAAGATTAGGAGAAGGAAATCCAGTATTTAATCAATTGAAAGGGAGGGGTGGAACATGTTTGTCTCTAACATCTTTGCACTGTAATGAGCCATTAGCTTAGAAATGTGATTCCTATGTAAAAGAAAGATTGTTTAGTTGTGTGGGAGTTGGTGATGAAAGAATTGAAAACAGATCCGTAAAAATATATAGTGTTTCAGAAAAAATGGACTGTACAAATTTTCTAAAATTCTGGAAGGAAAATAAAGGCATTCACATTATTTGCATATTTTAAAACATTCATTTGAAAAAGTACATTTCTAAATACACTTTGATTTTTAACTTCTATTTGCACCAGAACTTTTATGAAATGAAACATTTTAACTCGATTGAAACATTTACCAAATAGAAAAGTTGATGAATAATTTAAAGCGGATTTGCACATTAGCCCTAGAATTGTAGATCAAATGATTTCATAATTTTCAAAAATAAAATTTCACAAGCTTTTTGATTTCAAGGACTCAAGTTAATGTCTAGAAACCTAAATGTACTTACCCAGGAGTAAATGTTGTTGAATGCAATGGAACTGACTTCTGAATAAACCTACCCAGAATTTTACTGCGTTTAGCAATTCAAATGATCAGACTTGCAATCCACAACATCTGGAGGGCACTGGTTGCCTTATTCAGAGCCAAGACAGCTGCATCAACAAATACAGAAGTTCTCTGGCCTCTTTGCAGGGGCATGCATTTTCTCTTCTTGTCTTTCAGCACACCTTAATATTTTTTTTGCTCTTCCAGTGTCATGGTTCTGGTAGATGAGACCAATTAAAAGAACTTCAAGGCAATGGTTTCTTCCTTAAAGAACATTTTTATTTGGCTACAAAATAACAGCACGTACAAAGGTGAACCCAAGACTAAATTCCCTTCCCCTTGGTTACAAAATTACAAGTTGCAATTCCCACCCCAAATTAGTTGTCATAAATCACATTCACCAATTGTTAGAAAACCGCTTCCCATACATTTGAATTGTTTTGGCTAACTGAAAACTACACCCCCCTCCTTTCTTCTAAACTAAATATGTGGTAACGAAAACAAAGTGAAAATGGCTTCAGTTCAGTTTGTTGCAATGTTGACATTCGGCTCCCTTTAAAAGAAAGGAGAAATCCTGCAAATTAAACAAGAATAAAAGTTAAGAATCCCCTCTCGGTTTACTTGGATGTTTATCATACAATTTGCATATCAGTCTCTCAGCTTTCACATCAATACTTTTCACCCAGGTGGCTTCTGACAACGGATATCTCTTCCACTGTACTAAATATTGCAATTTTCCCTTGAATAATCTAGCATCAAGGATATGCTTTACTTCATAATGAGTCTCTCCAGCCACCACAAGTGGGCTAGGTGCTTTTTTAGGAGGGGGTCTCAGAGTTGATTCTCTGAAAGGTTTTAACAGACTGCAGTGGAACACTGGATGGATCTTTCCTAAAAGACGAGGGAGTTTTAATTCCACAGTGACTGGGTTTATGATTCGCACTATGGGAAATGGTCCTAAATATTTTGGTCCTAATTTTTTGCTAGGTAATTTTAGTCTTAGATACTTTGTAGAAAGATAAACCTTTTCTCCCATACGGAAAGTTTTCTGAGGTGTTCTTTTCTTATTAGCTTGCTTTTTGTAAACCTCTGAGGCTTTTGTTAAAGCTTTTTTTGAATTGTCCCACACACCCCTCTAGGCAGACACCCACTGATCTAATGTCTGAGAGGTAGGGGGCTCCTGGGGTTAATCAGGCATTGGAATAAAATCCCTTCCAGTAGCTATCTTGAATGGCGTAAGTCCAGTGCTACTGTGTACTGTGTTGTTGTAGGCTACTTCCGCAAGAGGGAGATCAGTCCAATTCGTCTGTTGGCTTACCCCCATCTTTACTAGTTTTTAACAGTTCTGTGATGGGCAAAGCAATCTCAGCAAATGAGGGGATAAATTGGCAGTAGAAATGAGCAAATCCTAGAAAGCTTTGGACTTACTTTCGAGTTCGTGGGGGCTGCCATTCAATCATTGCTTTTACTTTAGCTGGGCCCATCTCTATCCCTTCGCTGGAGATCCTGTAACCCAGATAATCCAAACATGCCTGATGGAATTCGCATTTTGATAGTTTTGCATAGAACTTTGCGTTCAGCAGTTTTTTGAGTACTTCCCATACTAAAATCGTATGTTCTGCCATAGTCTCTGTATAGATTAAGATGTCATCAAGTTAAACCAAAATCCCTTTATATAAATGATCATGTAGCACCTGGTTGATCAGCTGCATGAACACAGCAGGAGCTCCTTGTAATCCAAAAGGCATGACTTTGAACTGAGAAACTACCCAGGGGGCTGTTAAAGGCAGTTTTCCATTCATCATCTTTTCTTATTGTCACGTGATAATACGCTTCTCTTACGTCTAATTTGGTAAAAACTCATCCTTTTGCCAGGTGGCTAACATGTCCTTCATTAATGGGAGAGGATACATATTTTCCACGCTGACCGCGTTCAGACCTTTAAAATCAATGCAGAGTCTAAGTGATTTATCTTTTTTCTCCTTAAAAAGTACGGGGGCGGCCACTTGGGATTTTGCAGGTTGAATGAAGCCCCTCACCAAATTTTTATCTATGTACTCTCTCAGTTCATTTATTTCGAGAAGGGTCATTGCATACATCTTCGATTTTGTCAATTTTGCTCCTAGGAGGATCTCAATAGCACAGTTAGTGGTTCTATGGGGAGGTAAGACATCACATTCTGTCTCATAAACACTTCAGCCAAATCTCGGTATTCACTGGGAATGAGAGGCACTCCTGGCAGAGGATCTGCTGCTGTTTTTAGAGTTTTGGATGGCTGCATTGAGATCCCGCTGGTGGCACTAGAGGGGTTAGGGGGTGACGGCCCTATGGGTAACCTCAGGGTTCTCATCCCCTTCTGCCACCAGCTTAGAGGTTTCCACTTGTTCAGCCAAGCTAATCCCAAAATCACTGCTTCAGTCATTTTGGGGGCCACCACGAATCGAATAAATTCCCAATGCTCCCCCACCTCTAGTCCCACAGGCTCCATTAGGTGGGTGATTAAAGCTCCGCCCATTAAGGATCCATCTGCCTGTTCGATCCTCATGGGGGGAAAAAGCTTTTTTGCTCTGATGCCCAATTTGAGGACAGTAGGGAGGCTGATCAGGCATCGTGAACACCCAGAGTCTATTAACACATGTAAGTCCATTTGGGTGCCTGTCTTAGGGACTAAGAGCTTAGCAGAGAGGGAAAAAGGTGGAACAGGCTGACTCACCATCGGGTCCTTCTCTCCCTCATCATCGCTGTCATATGGAGTGGGTGAAGTGGTAGATTCAGTCGGGGACTCGGCCTTCTCTCAAGTACGGGAGGTGACTTGAGTGGCTTGCTCCTGGTTAAGCCAGCTCAATTTTTCTCTGGTAGGCTGCGAGCTTCCTTTTTGTTTCTATGGCGTGGTTGAAGCGCATTTTTGCTGAGGGAAAGGAACTGGACAAACAGCGGCTTGGTGGCCTGATTGGCCACATGTAAAACACTTGATCGGTGGTCCAGTTGATGCCCTTGGAGTTCCAGTCATCCTAGTTGGTGGGGTTTGTCAGGGAAGCTGACACCTCGTCGGATCTGGCCTCGGTCCAGTTCCAGGAGTCGGTGGCTTTTTGTAGTGGTTCAGCTTGATGTCTAAATTCATGGCCAAGCGATACCACTCATGGATTTGATCAGGGATCCCCCTGTAGATGCATGCCTGGAATAGGTCTGGATCTAGACCAGACTTGAAATGATGAACTAGCAATTGCTCAGGCCACTGCACAATCTTGCCAACCACCCTCCGGAATTCATGCACATATTCCTTGGCTGGTCGACCCCTCTGTTTCACCTCGTGGATGTCCTTCTCAGCTTGCAAGGGTATGGAACCATCCTCGAACCTGGCCCTTAACCCTTGGACAAACAGGTTGTAGTCCCATAGATCAGGTGCTTGTTCGTTATGCAAGCCATTCAACCACTCCGTTGCCTCCCTCTCTAGGTTTGCCACTATCACATCGACCATAGTGGCAAGGTCTGGTTAGGCGTTAGCATTCCTGTTCATGTGGGAGCGCACTTGATTTAAAAAGAAAGCTTTTGTTCAGTTTGTCGCAACTTGACAGTTAGCTTTTGAGTGATTTGTGGCTCTGCAGCTACTATAATACTGGAGGTATTTCAGCCTTTAATAAAAATATATTATATAGGACTATTACATAATATTTTCTGTACTATTACAGATCAGTTTTAGTTGTTACATCATTTTATGTGATACAGTATATTAAATTCAGAGAAGCAATCAATATTTGCTAAAATTATATATAGTTTCATTAATAACCAGATGCCTCCTGGTGACTCCATTGCCAAACCTTACAGACATACACACAAATGCATCAGAAATTTATGACAGTATATCTGCATTCATCTGACAATTAAGTCCTGCCCATGCTACTGGTATTGGACAGGGGTTATAACTGAGATGGCAGATTATGATAATCTTTGAAAATCTCTCACTCAGTAGCTTATTCATGTTTGCTCAATAGCAACTTTAGCTTCAAGGAGTTTATTGCAATCATGCATATACATGGATGACATAGTTTACATACTATCCAGAGTTTACTAGTATATAGAGGTCTGGGTCAAGTCTTTGAATATGCTACATTAATGACAGATTGCACATTAGAAATCTACATCAACATAGCCATTTCAGATGTGCAAAGACAGCAAAGAGAGTTTTCCTATTTTCTTTGTTTCCATCTTGTTATTATATAGAGTAGGGCAAGATTATTGCAAAATCTCTTCAAAGTCTATTCTGTTACCCTCAATTTTAGAACAATAGATATCAGTTGCTTAAGGGGAACAAAATTAAACTAAAGTTATTCATTTCTTCTTCATTCAAACTTATTATTTGGGGATATTATTTTTTCCTAGTGCTCTCCACCAAGATCTTTAACAAATTATTTCCAAGACATCAGAAGTAGTAAAATAAAAGAAGCTGACTTGAAATGGTCAAAATGAGTGGTAGATAAAGTTCTTGAAAAGGAATGTAGGTGCATTTATAATAGCTTTTATTTCCTCTGGAAAGATCTGTTCCTGCTCTTGAACATCATTAAAAGCTCACTTGTGTTGGGGGGAAAAATCAAAGTATGTTTGCAGCAAGCACTGTGCCAATATAACACAAGGATAACATCTGTGCCATAATCAGCCTGCCCAGAAACTCCTATGTTAAAAATTTAGCATAGTAAGGTCTTCATAAGAAATCTGAGAATCCTGTATATAAATCTAGTAGGTTTTAGAAGAAAAATCTGATGAAAATGCTCAGTTAGACATTTTTATATTTCTGCTGGTTCTATTTACATAGATTTGGCATGAATATTAAATAGATACATTCTCCAGGTCACTGAACACTTGAGATTGGTATCTTGTTATATTCACAATTAAGTAGAAAAGGGGAATTTTCTTCCTGCACCAGTCGTTTTTAAGAACATCAAAAAAGACACTGTGCACTCAGTCAAATCAATGGTCTGTCAAACTCAGTATTTCAGTAGATGCTGATGTTTCCCATCCGCAGTTTCTGATAGCTGGACTCAAGTATATGCATACTGTATAATATTCACATGCAACCATTAGCTATAGCCCCAAATGCATTTCAGTGCATTCTAATCTGAATTGCATTGGTTAGAATTGGGAATAATAGCTGCAGTCAATGTATTAGTTTTGAAACAAGTACTTATGGTTTTATGTGATATTTACATATATGCAAGAACATGTCTGGTGGTGATTTAAATAAAAATCAGATCTGAGTTGCAAAAACCTGGATGACCACCAGATAACTGGCTGATAGACACATATTTACAGAATATAACCTTTTGGTAGTTATTTACAAGTATAAAAGTAAATCATAAATGGGATACATAACCCATAACCCTCCTACCAAAGTCTTGCCAATGCAATTCTGTTCAGTGCGAGCTTATAAACTACATATAAAGCCCCTGTTGCTAGTTGACCTAATTAGGCGTTTCAAAGCAAGAGTAAAATCAAAATAGCACATCTGCTTTTCCATGGTGCAACTTTATAATGAATCCAAAATAGAGGTCACCTATGTTCCAAGTCTGCACGATGCTTCAAATATACTGTAATATACTACCAAAGTGTCAAGGCCACCTTTCATAAAACCAAGATGTATTATATACAAAGTCTGTTAACTGTACATCTAATAGTACAGTTGGTATATGATGGAGGAGGCAATAAGATCACAATATTTTTGTTATTTTATTTTAAAAAGAATGAAAAATCTTGCTTTCTTCTGAAGTACATTAACTACTCCCTGCTGGTTCCTGTGTGGCCCATGATTAGGGATTGTATGCATATTATTGCAAGATTCGCATGTGCAACCACTTGTGTTCAAATAAACCATGAAACCTTATCCAGAGTTCCCTAGTGAAACAAAGTGTACAAGTGCCATGAAAAAAAGCTGGTTTACCACAACTTTTTTTTGCAAATGACAACTGTAGGATAGCATACTGTAGGATAGCATAATATATGTTCTCAGTTTAATATCCCTGTTTGTCAACTTTGGCACCCTGAATTTCCATGCTCTTCAATTCCCAGAATCCTCCATGCTGGCTGAGGAATTCTGGGAGTTGAAGTACACTTATCTTGAAGTTGCCAAGGCTGAGAAACATTGCCTTAAAAACTTGATCTCCGATCTTTGTGAAGCAAGAATTTGCTGGAAATTGTTGCCATCAGATGTGATGTTGCTCCTAAAACTAGTTTCAAAGGGAATTAGACCAATTAATTCAGGAAAGACAATAATTGACTCTAATCTACATGGCTGTGTGCCTTCTTCTCGTGAATCATAGACAATATAAAATATCAACTATTAGTGAATGTCAGCCAGAGTACCATCGTTTTCCTGCTAAGTGGGAACAAGTGAGACACAGCACATAGGACCAGAAATCCCCTTCTTCTATTTCTACAGTAAAACCCTCCATATTCTGGGGTTTAGAATATGTCTAGAATTCACTGCAATACAATCAGATTCCATGGGAAGGCACCATATGTGAGTCTGTAAAATAAAGATTCCCAAGAGGAGATTTGGAAAAAAAAATACAGTTTACAGATCTGTACTGTCTCCCAAAAGTTAAAATTCAGAAGCACCTGCATTAACTTAATAGTGAATGCATTTAATGTAAACTAATTAGCATCAATTGACAATGCCTATGACTACAGAAAGCAGCAGCTCTGTTATGTAATATAATGACTGAAAACAATCCTTGAGTTACAGTTCACAAATAGCTTCAAGCAGATTATTATATTTTTAATACACAACAGAAACCAAGATAAACAAGCTTCTTGAAAAATATGTAGCACATACTGGTACCACCATCACTACCTATGTATAGTTGCATGCACATTTTTTGAAGCAAATTTCACATGGAGGGCAGGTGGAATTAGCATGAGTCAAGAACTTTCCTATGCAATGGAGCAATAATTAGCATGGCTGTTACTCAGGAAAAGTGACTTCATGAATCACATGAAGGTAATCCTATCAGCGCCAGCCAGTATGGCCAAGGACCAACAATGTAAATGCTGAAACCTCTGAAACACCAAAGGTTGCTCACCTCATGTAAAAATCAGAATCTGTCTTGTAGGAAATCCAGTTACTACCGTATCTCCTTATGGTCCGACTCCACTCTACTGCAGATTTCCTAATGTCTTGTAGAAAGGCATCAGGAAGGCATTCAACCTGTGTTCCTTTTTTCCTTTTGAGAAGGCAGAATGCAAACCTGTGCCTAGCTGAATGTCAACCTTTAGGACAGTTTCTAGAGATGCTTCTCTGAAAAGGTGTCTTAGAGCTTCCTGTAGGTGTGAGGGGTGAATCATGCCAACTGCCTTCATGTTTTTCCCTTGTCAGTATTACCATGGCAACAAAGCAGATACTAAGGTTTGCAACCCCCTCACTCCCCCATTCTCCCAACTAAGCTTTGCTTAGTTCAGGAAAACATAGATTGGGAAGAATTTTGGCTTCATTCCCAAATATGTCTATTAAAGAACTTTCCTCTTCACTCCTCTCCCAGTCATAAATTTCCTGCTGACATTCAAAGGCAGAGTTATTTTTTCATAATATTCTATACATTTTTTCCAGCAAAAGCCTGCCAACACTGTTGCTAAAACTTACTGGGTTCTGTTTTGTTTTTATTAATATGTTCTAAAGCAGAATAAAACATTGAGGGCTGACAAATTCAAAATGGCATTCTTATCAGAAAACTTTAATAACAAAAGAAGGGTACTGTCCAACCATTGTTGTTCCCCCATTTATAATATGATGTTACTAGGTTTTGGGATCTGTAAAAACCAAGCCAAATTTCAGTTCAATTGAAAGTCCAATGGTGGAAAGATAACTGCTAAATTGCAAATTAATCTGAGACCTGGCCAACAATGCAAAATCTACCTATTAATAAAGAAATCAGCTTTTCTTCATTATAAAATACCAATAACTATTTTATAGCCCAATCTTATGCACATTTAATGAGATACAAGTTCCACTCATAGCAATGAGGCTTAGTCCAAGATTTGTGCCCCTCACAAGTTTTTTAAAATGCCATTATGGTTGGGGCTGGATCTCTTTTTATATTAATTTAAAGGCACCAGTTATAAGAATGAAAAGTATCCCCTGAGCAACCTTTTAGTAAGGGAACTGCTTATAAATAGCCTTCCAGGGATGTGATCTAATGATACCTGCCTGCTGATAAATTCCCCATTCTTTGGCTCCAGAGGATGGTAAGCTTCTCCAGAACAGATCAGAAGGCTTATACTGGGATGGTGTGGATGGGTGCAGGGGCAGGAAAATTCTCTTGTACAAGTAGAAATCCATTTCCATACCTTGATTTCCTATATAAAGTATGTTTCTACTTTCATAGTGCATTGCTAATGTCATCTACATATATGTTTAATTCATTCTGCAATATGGAAAGGGACCTTAGTTTAATTCTAGGACACTTTAATCCCAAATTCAATTATCAGCATTTCCATGTAAGACTCAGAAAAAAAAATAGTTCTATGTGAAAACTAATCCTGCAGACAATAAGCAGTGATAGGTCGGGTAAACTGGACTAGATGGATCGTGGGTTTGAATGGCATTTTCCACTTTTCCTAAATAACAGTATTTGAATATTTATTTTATGAAGCTAGTCTCACTTTATATGCAGGAACAATCGATTCAGCTGGGTAACTATTGCCATCCCAGAATCTATTCAGCAGATCAGCATTATTTCAAGTAGTTTAAATGATTTTAATCAAAATACGTGTATTGTAAAACTAAATAAATAGTGAATTATATTTAAAAACTTAAAACTGGGATTTCTTTTACATCATTCCCAGAAATTATTTTTTCAAACAATCAGTATTGTGGATTCCACATTCCAATTTAGTTTCTCAAATTCATGCCTATAGTATGAAATGAATACTGTATATACACACATGCTGATGTTCCCCTGCTTTGTGCAAGAAATACTAGTGTGACCTACTTTTCTTTTTGACTGTTTTTGATTATCTTAATCATTGCCCTAGAGATTTTGTCTAAAGGTCAAGCTCTATAACCATCTTCTCATCAGATTTCCTCAATTTTCTCCACCCCCCCTCTTCTCCAACTGTCTTGAGCTATAAGGGCAAGATTTCCAGACCACACAGGAATTTGGGAATCTGGTTTCCAACACAACTGAAGACAACCAGACTGTAATAGGCTGCTCTGAATTTATTTTGTTTTTGCTTTAATTACTGAAAAGAGAAGAACCAAATGGAGCAAATGCAATAATAATCCCAAAGAACAACCTTAATGGAAGGATAAAGCCTCACTTTTATGCTACATTCCCTCAAAGAGTGCTGGTGGATAAGCAGCACATGCTGCTCAGCTGACAAGAGGGTTTTGATTTACAGCTTTCAGGGGAATAATCAAATCATGGATTTTTCTCTGCAGTTCCATAGAATCACCACCAGATTAAATCAACTAAACAAGTGAACTAGAAATTGACTGAAAAATTATAGAATTATTAAGGTCATGCCTATAACATTGGGGATGGGGAAGGGGTATTGGATGGGAAAGACTGCCAAACTGAATATCTGATGAAGTGACAAAGCCTAAAATTATCTGTATTTCGGGGGATTTTGAAAGAGTTTGTATTTGCGTGAGAGAAAGCCTCTAGCAAAGATATGAAAAAGATAAGATCATTCCAGCTCTGTCATTTTGAAATGTGTGCCTGGCGTTATATATGGGAAAAAGAAAAAGGGAGAGCCCGAGCAGGCTGATTCCCCGCCTGTCTTTAGTAAGAGCCCTCTCTCCTATTAAGCATATTCTTTCCAACTTGGAGCGATCCTCATTCGAAAAAGCTAGGAATTCAAAGGCAACGCCGCGCTCCAAAATCTGGGAGGCTTTGCACAATATCCCGGACTTGACCGAGCGGGAAAGGCAACTCGAATGGAAAGCAGGAGATCAACCCTAGAAAAGACTGTAGTGTCAGCTCCTTGAGATATTCCAAATAACCCATTCACCCCGGCGGCAATGCAGGTTGTGGACGTCCACAGCACCGTCCCACTGGAAAGTACGAGGTCGCGTTGGCAGACCTACACAGAGAGCAGCAGAGAAACAATGGGGAGCTACCTGGGAGAAACAGCCCCGGGTCTAACCTCTTCTTCTGAGGAGACTCTCACCGACCGCCCTTAGACCGAAAGACTCCCGAAGCAGGGTCCTATTTCAGGTACCCGCCCATATTTCCCCAAGCGCGCTACCTATTCCCCACGCGTGTTACAGAGCCCGGGATCGGCTCTGAGCAGGGTCCCGCTCCCATCCTCTATCCTGCTGAGATCGAAGGCGAGGGGGGGAGCAGCCCTGCAACTGCGGACCACCGCTCAGCGTTCTCTGAGGCTTCCCCTCCCCAGAGCGAAGAGGCAGAACGTCCTCCGGGGACAGAGCAAGCTAAGCCGGCGCGCTGTCTCCCCCAGCTCCTTCTGGGCCCCGCGCGCCTTCCCTCGCTCCCTGCGCTCTGCCTCCCCAGCTCCGCACGCCGGACGCCAAGCCCCCCTCCGGACACCGCCCCCCGCCTCTTCCAAGCCTGCCCTGCCTCGGCATTTCGGTCAGGCTCGGCCGACCGGGAAGAAGGACGTTTCTTCGCCTACCACTGCCGTTGGATCCTCATGGCCGCTGGAGCCGGGCTCCCCTCTCTTTCCCTCCGTCGCCATTTTCCCACTGGCAGAGCGAGCCCCGACTCCGGGCAGAAGAGAACGGCGCCGAGCCCAGCGAACGGCGGCCCCCGCAGCAGCAACAGTAGCGGCACCCTCCGCTGCCGCTTAACTCCTTCGGCTCCAGCGCGGAGCGCCTCCCTCCGGCCCCGAGCTCGGAGCTGCAGTCCGGGAGGTGGAGCCGTTGATGTGTATTTTCCGTCCTGGTGTTTTTTCACTACTGCTTTATTTTGAAATGGCCTCTTGCATGTCGGATAATATTATCCCCGTGTCGGATGTTGTGGGCTTATGTTACATGCTACCTTGAGCAGAGGGTCTTAAAAAGCAGCTACGAAACGGAAGACTGTGGGGCTGGCATGGTTAAATAGCTGCAAAACAATGCTGACATTAACACTTGCCGGTCGGTGTCTTGGTGCATCCATTCAGAACCATTGGGTGCCAACGGCTGCTGTCCTGATTATGCGTGTGCAGCCTATCATAAACCAAGGAACTTGTTTATCCCACTAGCTTTGCTTCCGTTATATATTAGCTGGTGGACTACCATTCGCCGGTCAGGCACCACAGTAGAAACCAGTTGGGTCTTTCTAAGTAAATAGTGCCTCAACTTCTTGACCTATGTTTCCCTTTCTGCACCTATTTTGTTGTAGCTCAGACTTAAAAACGTTTTTAAATGATGTCATGGAAATCAGAAACATCAATTTTACTTAGCCGTCCACTCCCCCTCTCCCCCTCCTTTCCTTTCCTTATATAAACAACAAATGTAGGCATTCAGAGCCCTCCATTTTCTGTTTGGAACATAATGGTCCCATGTTTATACTATTTCAGCCTCATGCTAAACAAGGATGGACTGTAGTGTTAAATCTTAATAAATATGGTTAAGCCATTGAGAGCTCTGGTATTTCCATTGTAGACCGCTCCTTAAATTCACCAGCTGCTGGTTGTCCCAGAGGTGCTTTTCCAAAAGGCAACCTACATGAGTGGATGAGTGTTTATGGCAGGGAACTGTACATGGAGCTAGAAAAGAAATGTTTGAAGAATAAAAAGAAAACATTTGTGCTAGAAAACTATAATTCTCTTCCCTGTACAAATCAGTACAGGATTTCATTGTCCAACTCTTCAGAATGATGGTAGATGAAACTGACCAGGGACTAAAGGGGCTATGTTTACAGAAATCTGAAACATCCATAAAGTATCTCTGATCCCATGCAGGATTGAGCATTCCACTTTGCCTCCAACAAAAGACATTTTATACACTTTATAAAATCTTGTTAGATGTTGGGTGGGTGTGGAAAGGGCAGGGGAAGACACTACTTTATTGAAGCCTGTCTTGGGTTGAGAATGAGATGCAGGGCAAGTCATGAAGAAGTGACAGACAGAAGATGTTCATAGGACATATTTGTACCATGGTAAGGTATAAAGGAGGAAAGATACTTAATATACAATGGCATATTGCCTCTCTGAGGATTCTCAGCAGCTAGATCTATAAACTGATACACAAGGATTTAGTAATTCAGTCTGACATTTTCTTTTGTGAGAGTTTATTTTCTTTTTCAAGGTGATTAAGACAGATTTTTCTATATGCTTGCATCAAATTGGTTGACCCTCAAGAATCTTAGCATCCAAAGTGCCATGCTATGCAAACAGGCTTATAACAAAACAGCTGATTTTGGAAATAATATGAGGAAGCTTGCTAACTCTCCAATCTCCAGGGCTGGTTAAGAGAATTTTGCTGCTTGAGGCCAAGATAGTGGATTCTCAAGGGAAAAATTAGTTTTGGCACTTGTGTTCAGACACCATTAAAAGAAACAGGCAGTACCATGGAAAATCAGTGTAATCAACTTAAAGATATTGTCCCTAAACTTATGTAAGCAAGCATAACTTCTACTTGTTTCCTCACTGTCACTGAACTGGAAGTGGCCTGAATAGCCGTAGTAACATAAACAATTCACTTGCTTGTTAATAATAAACTGGGCCTTAGTTAGGAATTAGTGTGGTGTCCTTCGTTTATATAGAAAAATTCCACAAAGGCATGAAGCACAAAGGCTGCTAAATCACTTGGCAAATTTATCCCACAAACCAGAACATTCACTTTCAGTGGAAAGTCCTGATTTTAGAATCATTGGCTTTCCTTTGGAAAGTTTGGAATTTGGCTTTAACACTTTTGTAAGAAAAGGATCCCCAGGGAAATGCCTTTTCTATATCATTCAGGTCCAGTACTGAATTCCAACCTAGATGTGATACTGAAATACATTAAATTTAACTATACTTTACAAAGCACAGTGTCTTTGTGAATACTACATTGTAGGTCACAGACTAAGCAAATATATCAGAATAAAAACAATTTTATTAAATGAATAGAAGGATAGAACTAAGATAACAATAAAAGAAGGTAATAGCAATCAATACAGTCTGTGCAATACTCTGGTTGACAAAGTATAATCCAAGCCCAATCTAAAATGAATTTGCCATTAGACAGGAATGAATTCTGCAGGCTGCAAATGGAAACTTAACCACAGTATGTGTCATCTTAGGATCTCTTATCTGCCAGAAGGAGAATCTGATAAAAAATCATTTGGTTGTCTCACGAGTGATCTGATGGGGAATATTAAGAGCTCACTCCCCTTATCTCTGTAGGAGATACAACAGAGTAATACATGAGTCAATAGTTTGATGTTCACAGTCTGACAGACACTCATCCTTTTTACACAAGGATTTTTCTGAAACCTGCCTTCCAGTACAGCTGACGGGAGAGGGTCCTTTGCTTTCCAAGAACTGGACATACCATAGCATAACAGATTGCTTTATTGCAGCACAAATATTCTCTTATTTTCTTCCCACTTCTAGGTTGGAGTGTGCCCCATTGTTTGGAAGATTTAGAAGTGACCCACAGGGCTAAAAAAGAAGTGTACCACACATCAAAGCTTTTATCTAATGAAGATAGACTGGTCACAAAATGGAGTGCTATGTCACAATGTAAATATCATCAAATCAGTATTAATAAAATATTAATATAGAAGTGATATTACAAGGTATGGAGAACATAAATCTCTTTGGTGCTAAATAACATTAATGAAGCGGCCAGGTGGCAGCCATCTTAACTGAGGTTAAAAAAAATAAAATCTACTTTGAGTCGAGTTCAGTTCTTGATGACTTCACAAATACATTAATATAGTTGTTGTTTTTTTTGCAACAATATGGAATTGATTTGCCATTTTTTCCAGGATATTTTTTTACTTACTAATCTTGGCTATAATCCTAGCATTTCATAGTAGTTTCCCATCCAAGTTTTACTTAGCTTTTGGAGATCAGCTTAGATCAGCTGGCTTCTATCACTTAGTGCCACCACTAAAAAGGTTATCTCCTTTGAACTTCAGATTAAGGAGCCATTTGGAGTAAAATTAGCATTGAGGTTTCATGTTCATTTCATGGAAAAGCAACCAATCAGACTTGGATGGATACTGTTGACTTACATATTGTAGTTCTGTGAGTGTTTTTCACATTACCATACCATCTCAGAATACAAGGTATGTTTCAGCCAAGGTATGCAGTTCCATAGCTTGCTATAGTATTCTACAAATAATTACATAACATCAATACTAGGGCATATATATCATTATTTATTGTTCTTTGCTTGGTTGTGTACTGGTTTTTATTCAGCAGCTGAAGTCACAATGTCTGTTCTCTCATTTTTTTTCTCACAACAACAAATCTTTGAGGCAGGTTGGGTTGAGAGACAGTGACTGACCTAACCTCATCCACTAAACCTCCATGACTGAGGGTGAACTTCAACCTGGGTTACTCCAATGAGACTTTCAACTTATTGCTTAGCCCATGACACCTATTATAATCCAAATGAATCTTTCATTTCTTTGCTCATTACTAAGATTTCAAAAAGATCCCTTTCTGTGAGAAGACAGGTTTAGAAAAATAATGATTCAGAGAAAGCCATTTTCCAATCTAGCTAAAAATAACATTAAAAGACTAGACCAGGGGTCTGC
This sequence comes from Protobothrops mucrosquamatus, assembly GCF_001527695.2. Lineage (NCBI taxonomy): Eukaryota > Metazoa > Chordata > Lepidosauria > Squamata > Viperidae > Protobothrops > Protobothrops mucrosquamatus. The sequence continues at coordinate 711,800 of NW_015386529.1, forward strand.
AATCTTGACAACTTTAAGACTTGTGGACTTCAGCTCCCAGAATTCCTCAGCCTGCTATGCTAGTTGTCAAGGTTGCAGACCCCTGGACTACTAGACAAACCAGCAGGACTTCGGCTAAATTCTACCCCTAGAAAATTTGCTTCTACTATATCAGGGGTGTCCAAACTTTTTTCAAAGAGGGCCAGATTGGATGAAGTGAACGTGCTGGAGGGCCGAACATTTTTCCAAACATTCTTTGAACCATTACAATTAAATGCAAATGAATTATTGTATGCCTCTTTCCTCTCCCTCTCTTTCCTCTTTCTCTCTCTCTCTCTTTCCTTTCCCTTTCCTCTCCCCTCTCTCTCT
>NW_015386529.1:713620-720324 GCF_001527695.2 Protobothrops mucrosquamatus
TCTCTCTCTCTCTCTCTCTCTCTCTCTCATGGGACTTGCCGGAGGGCCGTGGGAGGGCCGCATTTACATACCGCAGGGAGGGCTGTTCGAGGGCCGGATTAAACCGGGCCGCGGGCCGCAAATGGCCCGCGGGCCGGACTTTGGACATGCCTGTACTATATGATCCAAATGTTCAAAATTATTTAACTTTTTTTGTGACAGAAATGATTAAAAGCATATCATCTACAAAGACGAGAAGATAAATTTCTATGTCAATAAATTCAATGCATTATTTTTAATAGGATATTTTCCATCATGCAAACACTTAGTAGGTTTGCATAGAATATGGATGATGAATCTGCATATTTTATTAAAATCTGGATTACATCAGATAGTCAGGGATAATACCAGTTATAGTCTCACATGCTGAAACTCTAGAGCAGTGATGGCGAACCTTTTAGAGACCGAGTGCCCAAACTGCAACCCAAAACCCACTTATTTATCACCGGGTGCCAGGTGGGTGTGGCTCACTGGGTGGGCGTGGCTGTGGTGGTCATGGCAGATTGGTTGGGTGTGGACAAGGTAGGCATGATCACCTCAATATTGCTTGTGGGGATGGACGCCTGTGGGGGCCGGGCAGGGTTGGGGGAGATCCAGGGGGTCTCTGGCAGGTGGGGCGGTGGGCAGGAGGCTCGTCCTGCTGGGTGAGGCAAAGCAAGGCGAGGCAGGGTGGGGGTGCCATTGTCACAGGGCAAGGTCAGGCCGGGGTGGCTGCTGCCTGACACCATCGGCCCCTACACACAGAGGCCAATAAGCGCATGGGTGCTGGGATGCATCTGGCCATGTGGGACCTTGGCAAGTTAGTGGGCGGCTTGTTGAAGAGGGACGGTTGCCATCTTCGGGGCATAGGTTCGCCACCGCTGCTCTACAGCCTCTAGAAGAAATTCCTATTAAATTTAGTTAGGCCAGTTCCCAAGGAATTGCCTGTGTTTGCACAAAACACCCATAGTGAAATATGATTTATTCAATACTATTTTTGAGTTTGTGCAACAAACTGAACCATAAATTAACCATTTAACATGTAAAATATAGGAAATCAGAAAAGAGATTCTGGAAAACGGTGGATCCATTAATTAAAAGTATATAAATTTGATTACATATATAAATTACGCAGATATGTCTGTCACTATGTTTCACATGCATAGTTGAAAACTCGCCAGTATTTGTTTAAAAAGGAAGCATATTAAGTAGAATCTCTGAGCTGATTCAGAGCTCAATTAAATTCTCCAGCTCTAGTGTTTAATGAAGAAATTTATCAAGCTAGCCTTCCATCTAGGACAGTGGTGGCGAACCTATGGCATGTGTGCCAGAGGCAGCACTCAGAGCCCTCTCTGTGGGTACGCACACCATCACCCCAGCACCGGCTCCCCCCTTGGCCCCCTCTTCATTAGCAGTCCCCCCGGAGTAGAGTCGCCCCCGAGCGTGGCGAAGGACATGGCAGCTGGGCAGCAGGGACAAGACTCTGCCCTCGCGCCCTGTCACATGCAGTTGATGCTGCGGGGCGCGGGCAGAGGGCGTGGCTGCCATGGCGCTGCTGGGCTACCTGGGTGATTTGCAGCAGGCTGTGGAGGCAGTGGGTGGCCCTGCGGAGTGGGGGGTGGGGCAGGTGAGGCAGGGGGTGGAACGGGAGTGGGTGGGGGGTGGGGTTTTGGGCACTCAATCTCTAAAAGGTTCGCCATCACTGATCTAGGAAATTAATGCTGCAATTCTCTACATAGCTATAAAGATTTTTGGTTACATCTCATGTTAAACCATGGTTTTCTGATGACTAAAAAGGTTTGAAATACATATTTTCCACTATTTCACTACATGGAAAAAGAAATTGGAAATCCCCATTTTATATAAATAATGGGAGGCTGTCTTAATGTATGTCATAAATATTTCAGTAGATCTTAAACTAATACTCAAAAGAAAAATATTTCAGACTTTTTGTTATTACATAGAAGATGTATAATTAAACCATCATATTATTAGAAGTCCAATAATGTTCCACTCAAACACATGCAATTTCTAATAATTGTTATATTCTGGGAAGAACTCATTATATTTTTAATTTAGTTTTCAAGGATTTAATATTTTCTGATACTCATATTCTTTTAAATTTTATATCTGCTACATGGAAATTGAGGGCTGGACAACAGGAGAAAAATATCCACACCTTTCTTACTGCTAAGAGACTTAATGCTTTTCAGAATGGGAAAGAAAAATTAATTAATAATCCTTTGCTTTTTTTCTGATCTCTCTCTCTCTTTCTCCCTCTCTCCCCACGCAGGAGATCTGTCACATACATACTGTACATTTTTTTTTAATTTTTTTTTATTTTCCTCTATGTTCTCCTTAATTAAAAACAAATAAAAATGTTTAGTCATGGTTTATTTTAGCCATGATTTTTCCATCAAGCCATTGTGAAGTGGTTTACATGGGCCAAGTGCTGATTAATGGGAGGCCTGAAGAGAAGAATTAAAATTGGAAAACAGTGAGCAACTGGGAAAGACATAAAAAGAAAGAACTGAGGGCATTCACATCCTCAGTAAAGGGGCTACCACATTTCATTTGTTTTACAGAGATTGGCTGAATAAACAGCTATGGTTTCAAAACATAAGGTCTCTCTCAGCAGGTATATGGAAGATAGAGTAGGTTAGTAACAGTACTGTAGAAAGATAGCATTTTATTTTATCAGGGATTGTGGAAGGTATACTAATCATCTCAGTTATCAAATTAATCGAACCAAACCTAATTAATGTAATAATAGCTGGTACTAACTTATATTTAGTTTCATGCCTGACCTCACAGGAAGAACACAGGTGAGAATCAGTGTGCCTGTAACAAAAAAGGCACAGCTCTATTCAAGGCAGGAAGCTTCCTCCTTCCGTTATATATTCAAGATGGACAGTGTTTAATATTCATATGAGGTGTAGGTCTATACATATGTTGTATATAGTATGTATATGTTGTATATAGTATGTTTAGGTGTGTGCCATGTATGTGTTCACTTTGAGAGCAGGCAACTAAATTTCATTTTTTATGTGTATCCTTGTGCCCACAGTAAAAAATGACAATAAAGGTTATCTTATCTTAAGTACCGCCAACGACACTATTTGGAGATGTCTTGTAATGCAGATAATGACAGGATGGTATGAAAATAGGTCTTTGTTCCTTCCCAAACTGCCTTATTCTGAAATTAATTCCATTATTTAGGAAAATAAGATCTCCAGCAGTGTTAATCCCTTCCACTGTCAATAGAGCTCTTTACCATTGAAGAGTTAACTCCCTCAGGTCCAAGTTTGAACCTTGCTGCTGGAGAAATGCTTGGCAATAAAGCACTTTTGAGATTACTTGCTAATGAAACTATTTCACTGGATTGTTAGTTCTATCACAGACATAAAGGAATAGCCTTTTTCTGCAACAGAAAAAAGGAGAAAAGTGAACCCTTCATAATTAAATCTGTTTGAGGTTCTCTTGAACAGAGGTCCCCAACCTTTTGGGCACCAGGGACCGGTTCCGTGGAGAAAGGTTTTTCCGTGGACTGGATGGGGCTTTGCTTGTTTGTGGCGGACTGGTTGCTGGCATGCCGTGGCCTGGTACCTGTCCACGGACCAGGGATTGGGGACCCCTGCTCTTGAAGGACTCCAGCAGATCTCCAAATTCATTGCTTTGATTGGACCACAACACAAACTGGATCACAACACAACACTAAGAAAATAATGTACTTATTGAATGTTCTTACTTGATATGTGCTCTAAATGTGTTTTTTCCTGTCTTTGTCTCTTTTTTGCTTTTTTTTGTCTCATCCTATGCTTTTGTTTTTCCAGATGAACAAAAAGGATGCCTTGTATGCCAATCTAAAAGGCAACCAGCTTCAGAAAACAAGTTCTGTCCTCCCACAGTACAATAAGTGGAAAATTCTTTTATTGTCTATAACCCATTAAAATGATGTAATAGTAGAATGGCAATTGAGGGGCCAAGCTTGATTTTAATTATAACATAACCAACAGGAGTCCATACCCAGATGGAAGACAATTATCACTGCTCATTTAGATGGAGGATAAGTGAACTATTGTTTGCTTTCATTTACATTGCAAAGCCAACACACTTCAGAATTTACACTGGAAATTGCTAGTTATTTCCTAGAGAGGTTAAAAATAACTGACTGAGGAAGGAATCTTTGGAAAAACAAGCATTTAATCAAGGCAGTATCTCCTATAGTTTGTGAGACCATAACACAACTTAATCACTTTAACTAAAAATCTACCAAAAAGTACGGTAACTCAAAAGTATATCCTGGTCTGAACTGTAGGAATGGATACTGTTAAAGCCTTTGTTTTAGAAATATAACTGTGTAGCATTCTAACTAGCTTTTAGAAATATTTTACTTTAAAAATAAAGAAAAGGTTTTGCTAAATTATACGTTTCAGGCTTTCCACTTTGTTTTGCTGTTTTGTTTTTTATTCCACAAAATCAGGACTGACTTCTAATAGAGAAAAAGAAATCTGCTTAAAAAGAAAATGGATCAGCTGGTATGGGAAACAGGGTGAATGCCTCTTCTGGCTTAAATGTCTCTTTCTTTTCTTTTCTTGCCCACTGGCAGGTCTATGATTTGTCAGTTGCCATGCAACAACTAAAGCAGCAGCATTTACATGCCATTAGGTATTAATTATCGTCATGGGTCGTTTTTCTGTGGCAAGTTGTGAAAGTACAGATGCTAAATCCTGAATCTTGCAGGACACAGCTTGATGAGAGAGCAATTGATATATGCAGCATCAATGATTCTTGGGTAATTTCTCTGTCTTTAAAATATCCAAATGACACTATTGACATTTTATTGTGTACATTACATAGTCATTCAACAACCAGATATGGAAGAGTTACAAATATGTTGAAGTTTTTGTACAGTTCAGGAATAACAGGAAAATATTATATACAGTATATTAGCCAGTTGATTAAGTATGTGCTAGTGTTCTGCTGTATTCTTAAAAAGGTTACTTATTTTTCATGCTTTAAAAAGAATCTCTTCATAAAAACTATTAGATTTTGAATATGTTATGTATAGACTTTAGAGGTTAGATCCCTAGGCAAAACATGCACACTGCTTTGGATGCATGCATTTTAGGGCCAGCCCTACCATTAGGCAACATGGAGAATTTCCTTGAAGCTATAGAAGTTTCATGGAAGGAGGCCACAAAGTCTTGATGAGAACTCCTTGGCTACTCTTTTTGAATATCAGACATTTCTCTTTCTATAGTATTCTGTCCTTTTAAACAAATGAGACACTCTTAAATGTTCAGGAAATACTGTCCCATTGCCTGTGTTATGGTAAACTTCAACTGCCAATGCAGCTAAATTCAATATATGTCAATCCTCTTCACCCTGGGTGTGCACTTCATCTATCAGAAGACTTTTTAGAGATCTGTTAGCTAAGACATGCAGTGATACTCACAGCAATAGGCAACACAATCAAAGCAATCACTTGTGGCAAAAGGCATGGGTCATAGATACTCAGAAGGCATAAAGGAACTGTAGAGACAACAACTAACATTTATAGTGTCATCATGCCCTGTGACAATAAAACATGATGGTGTATTTAAATTAAATCCACAAGCACAAATTTATGCAAATGAGACAAACCTTTAAAATCAATGGCCCTCATACACAGTGACAATGAAGGTAACAAAACTTGGAGGGAACCAGCTAGTTTTTCAAGATATGCTCTCACTTAGCTCATGAAAAATGAAAGTGCTAGTATCCCTGTATGCAGCCAAATTTCCCCAAAGAGATCAAAGAAAAAAATAAAGTGCAATAAAGTAACCACTTAGAATAGTTTTACAATTACATGTTTGTACTCTACTAAGCAGTTACCTCGTTGTGTTTTATTTTGTTCCTGCACAATATTCCTATTGTGCAGGAAAGTCTCTGTGCCAGTTTAAAAGAACTGAAACACAATCACAGACTATTTGAAGGCGACCATGTACCTCAGACTACAGCTTTGAATTTTGAATGCAAGCTAGAGAGAGAGAGATAAAGAAAGAGAAAGAGACCCATACTGGGATGGAGACAGTTCTGACAGGATTCCTACCAGTTTCATAGTGCTTTTCTTGACAAGAAGCAGGATATTTTGCAACAGAGCTTTAGCTTCCGCAAAAAGTTGGAAAAGCAATGAAATACGTACAGGCAGATAATTGGATTATAACATTAACTGAACTTGTAGAAATGTTGAAGCTGACCAGTTTGGTCAGAGAAAAAAAATGAAGGGGTTTTTTTTTTTTGAAAGACTGGAAACCTTATATGGATTTTTTATTGAAAGAAAAAAAAAGATTGAACTGATGATTTCAGGATTTGAGGATTAAAAAGAGCCAAAGAGGATTGGGAAAAGATTAAGATGATGATTACTCAATCAAAAGAAGGGTGAAAAAAAGGCATGATTATATGCTTTCTTTCTTTTTCTCACTTTCTTTTTTGTTTTGTATAGTTTTATTTATTTATTTATTTATTTATTTATTTTATTTAATTTATATGCCGCCCTTCTCCCGACAGGGACTCAGGGCGGCGCACAACATATTTAAAACCAGAACATATATACAATCCCCCCCTTAAAACCGAATTAAACCGAATTTTAATGTTGCGTCTTCCGAATATTTAAAACCCAATGTAAAATCCACCCTAGGTCA